>NW_024368819.1:1808968-1945729 GCF_014805655.1 Passer montanus | reverse complement strand
CACGCCGGAAGCCGTCAGCGCGCCCCGCCCGCCGCCGGGCCCGCCCCCGTTGCCATGGCGGCGGCGGCGGCAGCAGCAGCGGGGGGACACGGGCGGCAAAGCGGCCCCGGAACCGAGCCCCCGAGGCTCCCCGAGGCTCCCCAGCTTGCCAGGCCCGCTCTCTGTGTTCGTCTCGTAGCGATGCCGAGGCGGGGACGGGTCACCTGAGGGGCCGCTCGCCTCCCCCCCTCACGCCCTCGCCTCCCGCGGGGGTCTCTCTGCTCTCTCTCCTCGCACTGGCGAAATCAGGCAGCTCTCAAAAGCTTCTGTTTGCCGTGGATGTTGTGTTATTCCATAGCTCGGCATCCCGGAGGAACTTCTGTTCCTCCCAGGAGGCCTTGCCCAGGTCTGCCTTGCGTTTGTGTGGGTTCTGAAAAAGGAAAAGATGAGTGTGATCTCCTGGCTCCTCTCTGGCAGCCCAATATTTGCAAAGGGTAAGTATGACCTCCTGCATTGTCTCTGGCAGCCCAATATTTGTAAAGGGTAAGTATGACCTCCTGCATTGTCTCTGGCAGCCCAATATTTGTTTATTGTGTTGCCCCAAATTCCACTGACTTCCACGAGAAGTCAGGAACAAAGCCCAGGTTTTCCCTCCGTGCCATGAGGTGTGTTGGTCACAGCTATGAACAGCTGCCTGTTGCAATTGGGTATCACACAATATAGCCACGAGGGGGGTTGTACAGTTAAGGGTGTTACATATTGTGTGGAAAATCACGCTGTGAAAGGCCAGTGTCTGCAAAGGAGACAGAGGAATCCTGCAAAAATCAATTGTATTTTAATAAAGGGAGAGAGCCCAGTGGGCCATACCCCTGTGGGGTTTCTCTCCGCTTTTTGGAGGACGCATGTTGCCCTCCTCCTTTCTCCAGGTACTGCCTTCCCAAACCATCTCCTACATATTCCCCCTTGAACATCTATCCCTCCCTCATTGTGCACTGCATGACCATTAAAATTAACCATTAGCCCACCCTGGATTGAGAAGTTAATACTCATAAGTCTGTTAGGTCTGTGCATTTTTCCCCAAAGTTCAGAAGTTCAGGCTGTGCTTCTCGCTGCCACAAACTCGCATGGCTTGATGTTGGTAAACACCCCCACACCCATTCTTCCAGAACCTGGCAGGTCCTTTCACATCAAGTCTTTTGTGAAGATTTTAAACCCATTTCTCCTATCACATATGGATAGATGTATGTTTATGGTTGTCATTTTTTTCTACCTTTAATTTTATAGAGTAGTGAGCGCAATGAGAAATATTATAAACACCAAAATATAGGCCATAATATTTGACTTTTTAAAACTTTAATCACATCCAGATATTGAGCTTGGGGAAACAACAGGGCTGTCATACCTAGTAGGATGAAGAGGCTATGGAAACAAACATGGACTGATCCAGTGGCATGCAGCTGTGATGGAAGGACATCCTGGTGGCTCTGCACAGCTTTACCTGGGTACGGTTTGCTTTCTAATATACATATGATTAATGATCTTCTTTTAATCTGCTTTTCAGAGCATGGCACGGTTTACACTGCTGGTTGAAGCCAGATGTGTAAAGCAATTGCCTTAAAAGCTTGCTCTTTGTCCAGAAAAATGAATTAATCTGTATGTTTTAAATCCCTCAGCTCGTTGAACCCAGCAGAGAGGGCTCTCTAGGGGAACTGCACCCCGTTTCCTACTCTGCTGTTGGACTTGCTGGGTAATTCTGGACACAGCACTTAACCAGCCTGTCCCTCAGTCCCACAAAGCTGGATATGGTACCATGGCACCTCATGCTAATGCTCATGCAGAAAGCATCTACAATCTCTGAGTGAGAAATGTTTCATTTTGTTTTCAAATTATGTCAGACAGAATGCCTCAGCTGTGCTTCCTCATGCACGGTGGTGGCAACATTTACTCTGCTCCAAGGCAAAATATGTTTTAACATGACAGCAATGAAGTAAAAAAGGAGCAAACTTTCTTCACTAACTTTTCTGAGGTTAGACACTAGGTAGATCTTTAAATAGATTACATATAACATGCAACTCCTTCTTAGTAATGTTTTGTAGCTTTTATCAGATGAGCCTTTTCCTGCCAGGGATTTAGGCTATCAGTTAAAGAAAAATCTGTATGACAAATGGTTAGTTTGATAATTACCATCAGAATTTACGGTGTAATCAAAGCCTCTCAGGAAACAGTGATACTGAAGTTTGGCAAATGTAGCCCAGCATAAAGATTTAATATCAAAGGGACACAGGTTCTGTACCAGAAGTACCTGAACTTGCATCCTGCACAGTACAGTCAATAAATTCACCATGGTTCTTACTACCAACTGTTGTTGCTGTTAGCTGCTGGATAGCCATGAAAGATTTTTGTATTTTATGAAATGTCATGTACAGTGCAAGGAGAGGAAATTAAATGTGATTTGAACAGACATCTCTTTTAAAACTTATTTTACTGATTTAGCTGTGCGGAGATATTACTTCTTGTTTTAAAGATTTTTTAAAAAGCAATGTCTGTAAGAAGAAAAGCCATGGAGAGAACTAACCACAGTTTCCTAAGAGTCCTAAGCTGTGACTTCTGTGAGTGAGCAAGACGTGGTGATAGAAGGTAATAAAAGTATGATGACTAAGCAGAAGCTTATCAAAGTATTACCTCTCTCTTATAATGAGTTTGATAGACATTTATGACCTTGCCAATTAAATGCTCTGTGCTTACCCTAATAGTGCAGGCATACAAAGAGAGGCAGGAAATACTCAGAATTAAAAGGGAAAATGAGTTAATAGCAACAGCTGTCCTATAGCTCTGCTCAGTATAGAAGAGAAAGGAGGGTCTAGTGATATCTTTCTTGTAGCAAAGCAAACAGTGTGTTCCTTAGTCCCACCTCCACGCCCCACAGAGCCCTCTCTCCCAGTGTAGGTGTATGGAATTTGGACCTGCAAACTCTGGCTGCCTGGAGAAACTGAGGCCAGTTCATTCCTACACTGATGAGGCTGGTTCCAGTGTTGTATTGGCAGGGCAGGAGAAGGACATTCTACCTGAAAACTGGCATTAATCTTTTCTCTTTGATAATCTGTTTGGTTTCTTAATGAAGCATTTTACCTTTGTCTTGGATTTATTTCAGTACTTTACCAAAAATAGAAGACTAGAAATATTCACAGAAAGTGTCCCTTGACTAAACACTGATAGTTTTCTGCATTTATCAAACTGTGGCTGTAATAAGTTAAAACGGTCTGGATCCTTCTGAATAGATCATGGTTTAAAGGGCAGATAAGCCCTCAGCAGACACACCTTGTGTGACTACCTCATCAGCATGAAGGGACTCTGACCTTCCCCAGATCCTGAATATCTCACTTTCCTGGTTATCAAAGCCAACCACACTCAGGTGCCCCAGGCAGTGTGGCCACGGGGGCCAAAGTAGGATAATTTTCCTGCTAAGAAAAGACAACTTGGTTGTCAAACTGCACCAGCCCAGGAATGCTGAGCAGGCCTGGATTTCTGTGAAGGACAGTAGGGTCTGGATTCTCCTCCCTGTAAGCACCACCCAGTCTGAGTCATCTGAGCCAGAAGTACTGGCATAATGGCAAAACATCTTCACACAGATGGGATGATCCAATGTAGGTTACATGAGGATTCTTGAGTGAGATATTTGGCTGTAATTAAAATACTATGAGAAGAGGTTTTTATTGTTGGGTATTTTTCACAAACATTTCTTCACAGGGTGGAGAAAATGTTTTTCTTTTTTAGCATCACAGGGGTACAGAAAATGAACTTTATTATTGTTGGCTCATTTCCAGATAAACATAAGAACACATTGTAAAGGTCACTTTGTGTTTTAAATTCAACAAAAATTCCATTTTATGTAGTATCTATAGCATATGTCCCATCTGCCATTCAAAACTTTTAAAACTCAACTTCAAACAAAGTTATCTTATAGACTTCAGGCACTGCAAATCATCATGAATTTTGACCACTGTAGATGTGATGATGCTTTGCCACAAAAGCCCAGGTCCATGCAGGGCATATACTTGTGCTGATTTCACTAAAATGTAGTTTTATGGTAAAGAAAATCTGCCTTCATAGCTTTGTTTCTTATTTGAAACAGTTCAATTTCTGAGGCCTTAGGATGAAGCAGTAAAATGTGCAGATAAGATGTGTTGGACGCTGGACTCATGGGAAACCCCTGGATGCTCTCTCTGGACCCAGTTCTCCATTGCCCTAAATATTTTGTAGTTGTTTACATGTGCAGCAGATGCAAGGTATTAATAAATCTGAATTCTTCACTTACGTCACTGGTAACATTTTGAGGCCACTTTCCAGAGATATAAATGGCACCCAATGGAATTTCAGAGTTTCAGAAACCTGATTTCCAGAGATTTCAAGTTCTTTTTATACCAACTGAAGCAAATGAAACCATTTTCTGAAAATTGGGTTCCAGATATTAAAGTCTGGCAGGCAGAGCTGGGTTATCCAAAATTAGATGCCAATTCTGAAAAGATAATTGTAAGTGATGATCTCATAGGGGAAGTCTGAGTTAAGACTAGAATCCAAATCATCTGACACTAATCCTGTGCATCAACCACAACACTGACTTTTTAATACTCAGTGAGCTCAAATACTGACTTGTTAAAAGAATAAATGCAGTTTTCAAAACTCATCCGCAGCACGTGCAAAATAGTGTTTTGATGTAATTTGCTGAATTCTGGTAGCTGAAGTCAATTTGCATCTCAAATTTTCAAAGAAAGTGGTTTCAAATAAATTTGTTCTTCAGTGTGGTGAAGTTAAGCCCCATGCAGGTAAATATTACTTTTAATTAATTGATTAATGGATTTTTTTTTACCATTCTTTATCTGTTTTCTGCACTTCTAAAGTCAGTTCTTACCAAATACTTCTACGTGAGAGTATCTGTGGTTGCTGTAAAATACTGTACATATTAGAAGACAGAATGCAGTGAGGTTTTCCATTTTTCCTGTGAAGGCAGGCTGGGTTAGGTGCAGTTGTTCAGCCTGGAGAAGAGCAGGTTCTGGGAGACTTTATTTTGGCTTTTCAATACTAAAAGGGGGCTTTATAAGAGAAGTGGCAGAAGACATTTTCCCAAGGGCTGCAGTGACACGACAAAGGTAAATAGTTTTGGATAGAGAGGGCAGGTTAGATTGGGCTTAAGAGACATTTTTTATGACAGAGATGCTGAGACACTGGCACAGGCTGCCCAGAGAAGCTGTGGATGCCCCAACTCTCTGAGTGTTAAGGGTTTGATTAAATGAGAGAGACATTTCGGAATGAACTGCAGTGTCTTTCATTAAGTAGCTTTTCCAGAATGCATACAAATCCTCAGTATCTGTTATTGCTGGGAGTTTGAGTTGCACCTTTCAGTTTTTTTCAAAAGACTTGGTATTTTTAAAGCCTTTTGATTCTGGCCAAGTCCAAAAACTTACTAAGATTGAGAATGAAAATGGGGAAACAGTTCAAATATGTGGATGCACCACTAGCTTTAGATAAGGAGAACCTGTCTTCTCTTGTCACACTCAATATCACAAACTTTGTAGAGATTATTTGCCCTGAATTTCAAATTAAATAAGACAAACAAGAAAGAAAGGAAATGCAGAATTTTGGGGAGTTTGATTTGTTTTTTTTTTTTTATTTTGCAGGTGAACATTGTATGTACTTAAAACTTGCGAATGAGATTTCTTTATGCTTCTTGATTAGGGAGATATTGATGCCTCAGGCTAGATAGTAAGAAAGGAATATGCATTTACTTAGCTTCCAGTAGCCAGGCTCATGAAGAGAAAGTCTCAGATGCAAATAAAAGACTGTGAGGTTGTTACCTAATTGATTAGAAGCAAAGAACTGTCAGATATCTGGAGTGTGCAAAGTATAAGACTGGCCTCTAATTTCTCAACTTTGGCAGTTTTGATGCCACTTGTACTTTAAATTAGTAATAATACATGGGGGGGAAATGCAGCCTTTCTCTCTTTAATCTTTCTCTCTTTAATCAACACTTTATAAATGCAGTAGCACATTTTAGATGTCAGTAATGCATTTTTATCTGGCAATTGATTAATGTGCATAATAAGATGGATAGGCCTGTCTGCTGAGATGCTGAACAGTGACACACACCGCAGTGCTACTTGAGAAGGAAATCATCTTTTTTTATTATTTTCATTAGGGTTCATAGCTTTGAAAATCAATAGCTGCTCTAAGATGTATATGACATACTGCATGGTTGCTCTAGTTCCTGTAACTTATGTAAATATTTGCTTCTAATTATTTCTGAGGAAACATCCTTTCTATGCAGAATCAGCTGTACAATCAAAGCCAGTGTTGGGAGGAACAGCCTGATCAGATTATTAATCAGCCCGTGAGGAAGTGGAGATTTAAAACAGGAGGTGGCAGCCTTGAGTAGTAACTCACTGCTGTCTCTGCTTAGTTAAGCTCGGATCCAAATGGAGTCAGAGCTGGGCACAAATAGCTCAGCCTCTCAGCCCTTTTTCTTAGACATCACTACAGCAAGCAGCCTGGATAGTGAAGATGGCAACAACTAGGTTTGTCATTTTGCCTGGTAGTTAAAAATTTGGCTAATTAATTTAATACTTCTAATGTGAAGCTGTGAGTTTTCCTAGATTTTTTTAACATTTGGATGATTAGTTGTAGCAGGAAAGACCGCAGCACACTGCAGAGGCAGAATTGAATCTGGGTCCTTCTCCTCTGGGTCTGTTTCTTCTAACTAGGAAAATCATGTTGCAGATAAGAATAACTAATAAAATATGGAGTTGATTGATTCAAATGAAAGTTGTGCCTATTTCTGGTCTCCTTTTTGGTACCCTGGAATGTTGGGTGATTCTTCATCCCCTAACTGTGGTGTACAAGCAGGTCATGAAGTTCTTCTATCTCCTTTATGAACTACCACGCAGTAATGCCAAGATAACTTTTATTAACAATATCACTGAAATTTTCTAATCCATAAATCAGCAGAAAACCTTGCAACTACACAGTCTCAGCAGAGAGAGGAACTTGATGACATCATTGTTTTTCCCCTGTGAAAATGCTTAGTTGGAAAAAGACAAAAAAAGATTAAATGAATCAGAGTAGCTCCATGCAGCCTCCCATTTCTAATCTTTTTGAAGAATGTGAACAGTACCATTCACTGGTAAAAAATGTAACCAAGAGAGTTCTGCAGTGTTGTTAATTTCTGCTGGATATTCATAGTAGGAATTATACTTGTAAATTTTGTGTATGTATTGATTGATTTTTCCCTACAGCTCCACATTTTAAAATATATATATTTTTTTTGGCCAAATTTCAAGTTGCAATTTTTTCCTTCAGATGCATGTGAAAAGTCTTCATTTGAAAGTTTGCTAAGCAACAAATCCTTCAAATAGAACAGGTTGCAACTCTGCTCTGCCTGAAAAGTACGCATGCATGTAAGTATTGATCCATAACAGAACTAATTTTCTGAGCTTGCTTTTTTGTCACAGTCTGTAGACAAAGATAGAATTTTTCTCTTTTTTCCCCTGTGGCTTGAATCCTGCAGTTAACCTGTGCATGTACAGATCTGTCTGCTGCACACAGACACCATTGCTGGATGGATCTCAATGAGAGGCCACGTTTTCTGTAACAGTCCAGTCCTGTTAGGCACAGTAGACATTGTCAAGGAACCTTCTGTTTGATCTTTTTATTAAGCAAATATTTCCTTAAGTTTGCATAAGCAGTCACCCAGCCATGGCTTCCACACAATCCTTTAATAACTGGCAGGGTGTGGTGATTACATTTCCTCAGAGGCTTCTCCTCCATCTGACTACTAAAAGTAATTTATTCCTCAGTTCACTTGTTTTATTTTTCTTCACTTCCTTTGTCTGTCAGAGGCAGGCAGATCAGGGAGTTAATAGCTGTCTTTTTAGTGCAAGAAGTGGGTGGGGGATGATTCTTTGAGCCGGATTCCCTAAAGAAATAAGGCTTGTGTTATCATTCCAACACTCAACATGCAACACTAATAATGTGGAACCCCACTGGCCATTTCACTTCATGTGGAAGAGGAACAGGGGACTCCAGTCTTCCAGCTTCCTAGCAATTTGTGGAAGTGGATGGGTGGGGGAGGAAAGAGAGCCTACTACTGCCTTCTAGTATTAAGGTACTTATTAATTTAGGAGATACATGCCAAGTTTTGAATATCAAAATACCAAAAAATTTGAGATTTATTTGGAGTCAAGATGAGCACCTCCCTTTTTGTGTGTGTTTTTGGCCACTGAAACTGAAAGAATGTGCAAAACTTGCTTGATACAGATGATCAGTACTGAGCACTACTTTTAGGTTGAAGGCTGAGTCATAACAGTTGTTCTGTGCATTAATTTAATTTTCACTCCACAGCATTTATGGGATTGGAAAATGAGCCAAAAAGCATTTTGTTCTATGAAGAAGTGCAATAAACTTGGATCTTATAATGTCTGTGTTGCTGGAGAAATATGGTTTTCTTTTTTTGAGTAGGTAGTTTTGGAGTCTTAAGGGCTCTCTTTCTGATTGTTGCTTTCTTGGAATAACAGTAGCTGCAGCCTTGGCTGGCTAAACTTGCTTGATACAGATGATCAGTACTGAGCACTACTTTTAGGTTGAAGGCTGAGTCATAACAGTTGTTCTGTGCATTAATTTAATTTTCACTCCACAGCATTTATGGGATTGGAAAATGAGCCAAAAAGCATTTTGTTCTATGAAGAAGTGCAATAAAGTTGGATCTTATAATGTCTGTGTTGGTGGAGAAATATGGTTTTCTTTTTTTTGAATAGGTAGTTTTGGAGTCTTAAGGGCTCTCTTTCTGCTTGTTGCTTTCTTGCAGCTTTGGCTGGGTTAGGACATGGACAGATGTTTTGTTCCAGATACAGCTGTGCAGAGGAAAGAGGTTTTCCCTTCACAGCCACATGGGTGCTTCTAGCTGCTACAAACTGACCTGTCATGGAGAAGTTGTTATGGGTTTTCCCTAATTCACACTAAGCACAGAGGTGTATCATTTTAAGCAGTTTAAAATCCTGGTCTGAGGTATGGCAGCTGACTCTGCCTCACCTGAGTAAGCAGTACTGCCATGAGCTGTTTAGTTAGCACCCTGAAGAGTGGTCAGGAACTTCTGAGGTGATTAATCCCACCCACTGGCACTTCTAGATGTAGAAGAAACCACCTCTACATAGCCCGAAGCCCTTTTGGTAATTCACAAGCATATGGCATCATGGGCAGGACTTCTGCCTGCACAAAAGGTGTGTGACTACCATTTGGGGATTTGAATATCTGAGCTCAACAAACAGAAAGAAAAACCCTGACTCATAATGCTTTTACAAACCAGTTCCAGAGCAGAGTCACATTTTAAACTGTGAACATGAAGAAAATGGCTTCTTATGCTGAGAAAAGCTGTAGATATGTGGAAAAGGTATTTGAAGAACCATTTAGTGGTTTGAGGCACTAAGGAGATCTATTCTGAGAGCTATGCTCTCAGACTGTGCATGGCATGAACAGATATTTAGGGAACCTTAGCCCTGTGTGTGGTAGAAAAGTCTAAGAGAAATGAGCAAGAAGTCCATGAGTAATGGAATCATTGAAGCCTGGTTTCCAATGGATTTGTGCTTCATGCAAGTTCTGCCCCTGGCCTGTATGGTCTTTGTCTTAGATGGGTTGTCTGATGCCTGGTAAGAATGAGGCTTTTGCTGCACTCTTTTCCATGGCTGGAGACCCCGTCCGGATCTCTTCTTTTCCCCAGCTAGCTGCCTACTTTCACTAAACTTGGGATGATTTTGTGTCTTGAAACCTGTGATTAATTGTCAAATTTAGTTAAAAATCACTGGATTGAAAAGTTACTCTAAGAGGAAGTGAAGACAGCAGAATAGGCACTCACACACAAAATATGATGACAAAGCCTTTTTTTTCCTTAGGGAATCAGAACAGTTAGAGAAGGCACTTCCTTTATATTTAGTGATTTCCAGCACTGGCAAAGTTACCTCACTGGGACATAGAAAGGGCACATGGAAGCAGATCTCTAAAGTTAAAACCTGCTTTCATCTTGCAGACCTGTTTTATAGAGAACTGAGGGACAGGTTTACAATATTGTACTCTTGTCAGGGAGCTTTGTTGGCATTTAGTTGGAAGTTGGTTGTTCATTAGGTGAAAATATGCTAGGAGTTGGTCTATATCTCTATGTAGATTGCATTTTTAAACTGTTTCTTACATCAATATTACTGATAAGATTAATTTTGCTTAACCTGCTAGTCATTCCAAAATTACATATATTTGTGTAGTGGGGATGAATGAGAAAACAAAATCCAGTAGCAGGTGCACAAAGCAATCTACCTGAACATGTAGGTCAAGTTTAATAGGCACATTTTGTGAACCAGGACAATTTTCTGTAGTTCTTATCAGCATCTTCATCTTTGATCTTCATCTCAGTAGGTAAGAACTCCATTGTTTTGCTAGTGCTTTGGTTGACTTGAATAATAGTCTTCCTTTGACTATTTGAGAACATGTAGCTGAAATATCTGGTAGTGGCAAGCTTTACTTTTGTCCCAGGGAAACAACACAAAGGCTTAAATGGAAAATGAAAGAGGAACCTATCAGAAGAGCTGTTCAGAATAAACAGCTGTGCGCATGTCCTGTCTCTGAAAATTTCATTTAGCTCCAGGCATGGGCTTGAATAATCTACCTCATGTTTACTAGCACCAGCTAAAAATTTATTCTACACAGAGAATATGCACCTTTTTATTCTGCACAGGGAATGTACAGCATGTATCAACCTTGGTAAGAAAGAAAGGTGGGTTTCATGTAGATTATGTCATTGCCTGTAAAAAAAGATACATCTTGATTGCAGAAAACAAAAGGGCTTTATCTAGGTGCTTAGCCAAGTGCAAATGTTTTTCCTCCAAATAGAAAATATCTGTTGACATAACTAGGATGGAAGAATCTGTATGCATAGGTGTGATAAAAAACCTCCTTTGCCTCACTGAAATTCTCAGTAAAATGTACCCTTCAGTAGAGCTTGTAACAGAATAATATTTCAATTAAACAATCTTTAACTTATGGTTCTAGAAAGTAATAAAGCTTTTACAAGAACTATATGTACAGTACGCCTTAGGATGTGTTGTCTAACAGCACAGCTGCTATCCAGGGATAAGTACTTCTTAAATCTGAGGAAGTTATTCCTAGTCCCTGCTTTTATTTCTTATATTACTCTATTTTATTTCTTATATTATTCTATGAGATAGCAGACTTCTGCATTAAATTCCTGCCTTCCTGGCCTTACTTTTCCAATTTTAATAGGCAAACAGTTTGCAGGGCATGAGCCCTTCTTCCAACAGTCCCAGTTTATTATATTGAATATCACTGAGGCAGTGAGATCAGTATTCCCCTCTGTAAGGATTTCAAGGTGGTGTCAATCCTGCCAAATGACTTTCACAATGCTCTGATACAGCCTGTGTGACTGGGGTTTGAGTGACTCCTGCCTGAGCAATCCCGGTCTTCTCAACTAGCACAAGGTGATTCCTTGGATTCCTTGGTGTCTTGGCTACTCAGATCTGTGCTTGCATAACCTTAGCCAACATCTGAATCAGCTGCAGGGCCAAGAAAGGCAATACTGGTGGGTTTTCCAGGCTCCTTAGGCTGTTTCACTGCACACAGTGTTTACCAGCAGGTTGGAGCTGAGCCTTGTGTATCATCTATGAGTGCTGGGTATGGATGGGAAACAAGAGCTGTCTTCCAGTACAAGGCCTCCTTTAGATATCATGAAGCTCAAGTGCCTTCTTTCTGTCAATATCAACAATTTATCTACTACTATCACCTGCATCTAAATGAGTAGTTTGAGGTGATCTTTGTACTTATCACACTATGCAAATAAACTGGTTCTTTTGATTCTGTGAAGGGAAGGGGCTTGTTTGTGCAGCCTTGGGAGCAGACATAGGTACATGTTCCTGGCTGCAGGAAGAACAAAATGGTTGTGGAATTTGGAGACTGGGAGACTGCTCATGAGAAGTATTACTCCATGTTCATCCTATCCTGGGTAGCCTTTCTTTGACACTGTACATTGGAAGTGTCTGTATCATGGAAAACAAGTTTTAACCACAAACACTGTGTGGAGTGTGACACTGGTACCTGAGAGCAGAGACCATACCCAAAGCAGCTGTGGTCTTCCTCTTAACATGCTCAATGTAAGTCACAGCACCTCAGGTCACATTTTCCAGTGGTATTTTCAATGGTCCTTGGGTAGTATTTTGAATATTATCAACTTAAAAATTAACTGTTGCCCAAGAATATTTAACTGATTTCACTGGTGAATATCTGAGAAAATCTGAAGGCTACAGGGCAGTCTTTCATTTAATTTCTTTTTTCTTTCCTTGTCACCCCATTTTTTTCCCCCCTTGAAGTTGGCACAGCCTCGAATATAGAGATTTTTTTACTCTTTAATCTCATGCCTCAGTTATGACCTCATCACTCCAGACCAATTTCTGGTAGTCATTTAGCAGTACCTCTGCTAAATGGGGATATGTAAATTAACTGTGGGGATAGTGAAGTTAAGAAAAAGCATGTAGTTTAACTTCCAGAACCCAGGCTAAAAGTTTAGTGCCAAAGCATGGAAACTCTGGGGTTTTCCTAATGAAAATGAACAAACTGAATTATTGAGACAATAAAGGTGGTATTGTACACAGCTTTGCTTTTCTTATTACACAGAATCACTTTCCTTATTGAAGAGAAGTAATAGAGAAAGTAAAATGAACCATCCTCTAAAGGCCAGCCAGCTTCTCTCACGAGATGGTCAGTAGGCAATGAATAGGTAATTCAGAAGATAATTTGTTTCAGGAGAGAGGAACTCTTCCCTCAGAAGAAGGAAGAGATGTAGTCTTGTATGTGTAGCTATCACTGCTTAGCTTTCAAATTAACACAACCTTATCCAGCCTGTTTTTGTGACTGGAACCTAATGAAAATGCAATCAATATTTGCAAATGCAAAGCTCTGCAGCAATGTAAGTCTTTCTACTATATTTCACCCTGCTCCACAGAACAGCAGAGGAGATTTTTAATTTACCCACTCAGAACAAAGTGCTGATTTGGCTCTGTGCTTCTTGGAAACCGTCTTTGCTCTGCTATTTCCTGTTATTTTCTCCAGTTTTGTATTTCAGAAGAGAACAGGGACCCACTCAAAATCTCTTTGTGTTTGTGGAATTGTGAGGTGATTCCTTGGACAGATGTAGATGCAGTGAAAGGGGAATGAAGAGCAAAAGCACTGCAGAAAGTTTTTTCCTTTTAGTTGTGAGGCTTTGATGCCTGGAGGCCAGCACGCCACGGCGAGCAGCCGCCCGCAGCGCTGCCCTTGCTTGACACGTTCAGCAGAAGCTGCTGAATCTCGTTTCCTCAGACTTTCAGCATTTTTCGTGACTGTTCCTCCTTTCGTGCCGAGACACGAGCCGTGAGCCGGGTTGTGCTCGCTCTGGCAGCTCCTGTGACACCTCACCTATGTAGGTGGCCTTATTTCAAAGCTTTCTGGACGCCAAGTTGAATTAAATGCTTCCAGGATCTGCGGATGACCTGGGAGGAACTGAATGATTGCCCATAAAACCATTTGCACTTTGTTTTGTGCCCTTGACAGATCAGTGGTTGGGAATTTGTTCACATGCCATCTTCACCTGCTAGCCTTGCTGTGCAGGAATAGGTAATTTTCTTTCCAACATGATTGGCTTCTGATATCAGTAGGGAATTGGCAGCTCTTATATGAAAACAGTATCCAGTTTCCTCTTTTTGATTTCCACTGAGATAGGAAAGGAGTTGTTATTGTTATGGTCTCAGTGCTCTGTCCAAGTTCTCTTCCCCACATAACTGCTTTTTCAGTCATTCAAAGCCAGCTTGTCAATAGTACACAGCATCATATCTTCTACTGTGTGTGAGATTGTTGTGAGATCGTTTTTTCCCCAATATCAGAGGCTTTGTTCTAAACAGAATTGCACAACCTACAGTGAAAAGATGTCCTCCTACTTTTGTCTCTTGGTTTTTCTTCCTCATTTCTATGAAAGAATAAGAGAGCGCAGAAAAAAGTGTCTATCTGGTGCTGATGGTAGGGCTTAAGAAACAGCCTCATGGAATTGAAGGGTACTTTTCTTCCTATTTCTTTGTCATATAAAAGCATTGATGCCAAGTGTCACTCACAGTGCTTTCAGTTTTCTTCTCAAATGGCAGGAAGCAGTTGCAATGACTTCTTTGTAAAGGATGTTTAAATCAGCAGATATGGAATCAGTGGTGCTGGGCAGGATGAAGGCAATTGCCTCATCTCCAGCCTCGAGTATCACCTTTGCAGAGCTGCAAAGGAGTTTTTTTTGCTGACAATAAGATGGTGAATTTTGTTTCCACTCTAAACAGCATAAAGCAGCTGTGTTGGCTTTACAAGTAATTCAAAGGTTTGCTCTCCCTTAAAGTTAGGGTAAATCTTTTGGGCATCCAATGTATGCCATGTATCTTTTTCCTTCTGTCAGTTACTGGAGATGGAGATAGAACTGTGGTTTTGTCTGTGCTTTCATGTAGCATTATTAATGAAACAGGTAATCCTATTTGTCTTGAAATCAAGGGAAAGATCTCTTGTGTTCTGTCCATCTGTTCCAGACACCAACAGCATGCTCATCACCATGGTATTGGAACAGTCTGGTACACAAATAGCAATCAGCAGTTATTAACATAATATTGTTACTTGGTCCATAAAGCTAATATTGGCAGAGATACAAGACATCACTCACTGTGAGACAGTTTCTCGGGTGATGTACTTTGTTCTGCCAGAATATGATAATATTCTGTATAAAAGTCAGTAAAAGGATGATATTTTTTTGTTTGTTTCATGTAAGTAGCAAAAATTGCCAGTATAATATAAATATATCAAAAATTTGTCTTTACATCCAGTAATTTACAATCCATTGTTATCGAGTTGTAGAGCAGCATTCTTTAGAAAATGAAACGGCTTTTTTTTTTAATATGTATTAGAACAAATCAAACCACTACAAGTTCCCCTTTCATTCCTTTTTCCCCAGCTGCTGATATTGACTGATACAGGACTGGCTTTTTGCATGCAGAACACCATTTATTTCAAACTGGACCTAGACAAGTTCAGGTCTGTTCAGCAGATGATCTGTAGTACTGAAGGACTGGCATGTAATTGCAGCCCACCAGGAATCTCCAAGTCTCCCAAAACATCCTGAACACCCACAAATTTGCATGCTCCTTATTTGTCCTTACTCCCTTTCATACATCTCATTTACACGTGTTCAAAAGCCCAACTTTAAATGCCTCCTTTTTGTTTGGTCATTTTTCCCTTTGATGTAACCTAAGGATTTTTTTCAGAGTTGAACAGACACACCTTTAAAATCCCTGGTATTTAAATTTCTGGTCAAAAGGAGTATATTCCTCTGAAGTGGCACATTTGTGCCAATCCAGTTAAATTAATAGCCCATCTATACATCACTTCCCTTCTTAATCAGAATATATTTTATTCCTGGGAGACCTATTTCATAAGTTTGCCTACAGAGACTTCTATATCACAGCAAGATGGAGCCTTTTGATCCTGCAGCTTCACAGATGCAAGGTTGCAGCCATGAAGCAAAAGTGAAACTAAGGCATTACAGTTCCTGGGTTTTATACACAACTTTTGCTCGCTCTAGAAGGCAAACTGCTGCCAAATTAACATTTCTGTAAGCATTATAGTGCCCATACCAGTGCTGCTCTAATGAGAGGGAACATCTTTATCTGAGCTGGTTGTGATGATGTCAGTAGAGTGAAAAACGCCAATCACTTGTTTTTAAAATTTTAAAAGTTTAATAGTAATAAAATGGTTATAAAAATAGCAATATTTGGATTAGGACAATACGACAAAATAAAAACAAAGAGTTATGGACAGTCTGGGTACCTTTTTCTGGGCAAAATAAGCCTGAAAAAGGACACATGTTAAGGGAGGATTAGCCCTTAAAAGCAATAGCCTGTTGCATATTCATACATCTCATATATGGTGCATAAATTCCATTCAAACAAAGGATTTTGTCTGGTGAGTGTCAACTTCTTCCTCTTAATCCTAACGGCATCTTCAGGGCTGAGTGAGGGGGGAAGAAGTTAGTTTCTTCTGATAAGGGAGCAATAAATTCTTTTTCTCTGAAAGATTTAGGTGTCCTGTGGCTGCTCTCTGTGCAAGTCCTCTTTTTTAAAAATGTATCTTCTATAGCATAGTTTCTATTTTAACATTGTTATAATCTAAAACTATATTTAACACACTACTTAAGAAAATTAATACAGCATAACTTTCTAACACAACATGTATAATATTAATTTTAATATTTGCAAAAAGCCAGTCATAAAATACACATTTTTCACAGTAGGGATGAGCAGACTGTGTCAGCAATTACTACTCTTTCAGGGAGCAGGAAAACTTAAAATGGTCATGGTGTTGGTTCAGTCTCCATTTTTATATCAATAGCTTCTTTTTTTTAAGTTATCTACAAGAACTAACTACTATTAATAATTAACTATCACAATAAACTAATTAAAAAATGTTAATGGATTCTTAAGGATGTTGTTGTCAAATGGAGCCTCCCATTTGTTTGGAAAGGCCAACAGGGTCTTATTATAAAAAAAGAGGATAATTTCCTGCAGTCTGTCAGGTCAGCTCTGTCTCGAACACTTTTTTTGTTTAAAATTAATAGAAACTAGCTTTTGGCTCAGCTAAGGGAAAGAGTCTAAAGTACTGAGTGATTCTCATACATGTGTAGATGCAATGAAGGGCAGAGGGCAGCATTTTTATCTGTCATTCCCTGTTATCACTCTCAGTTATTAAGCAAGTGTGGGTATTAACATCAACTTTGCCTCAAACATTCAACAGATGTTACTTACTAGACAGAGTGCATGTGCCCCGTGTTATTTCTTTCAGGGCCTGTCTCTGACTCTATGCGTGCCTGATTGTCCTTTAGGATATAACCCAGTGAGCAGGAGGAATGGGTTTGAACTTGGCAAAATGGCAATAAAGGTACAGTTGGAACTTCCTTGGAATACTCTCTCCTATCTTATTATCCTAGGCCAGTCAGTTCTCTGCAGCCAAATGCTTCAGAGCAATGTTGTGGAGAGGAATGAGTAATTTGTGACTCAGCTTGGTGCATTTATCAGGACTGAAAAAGCTACAGCTGGACTAAATGCCATGTCCACAGCTTGTTTCATGAAGCTGTTTTTGTCATGTACAGTGACTGCCCACCAAAAGAAAATGAAGGTGCATTGCTTCAGCTTTTATAAGAAAGATCTGTGGCAAGTTGTGTTGTATTCCTGAATACAAAAAGTGTCCAGGGGCTGATAGGTCTCTCTTGCTCCTGTGCCTGCAATGAACATTGCAACAGTACGTGTTGCCACTGCACAATCTCCCTTTGTCCTCTTCATTTGAGATAGGCTGCATCCTCCTCAGTAATCTTTGAGATTTATGACTTTCAGCATAAAATGTAACCACTAAAATAGGGCAGATAGTTTTTCTGCACAACTCTGAATGACTAGTTGAAGCAGGATTTGGGGGAAAATGTATCATAGTTTTGTAGAACTGGGTGCCTTTCAAAATAGCTGCTCAGAGTGGGGTGCTCATTCAATTCACTGCGTGTTACACTGGGCACACTCTACAAAAGATCAGACACTGCTTTGAATTAACAAGGAGGGCTGGGATCTCTGATATTGCTAATTATGTGTTGGTGGAAAGCACAGTAGCCCATTGTGCTTTCTGAACTAGAGTATTAGAACAAAAAAAAGCAGTGAAAAGTCATCACTGCAGAAGCTGTCACCCTTGTTCCCTTGTGTGCTCTATCTCTTCTACGGGGAAGTCTCATGGATACCAAAGAGGAATGCAAATGTAATTGTCCTGATTATTTCTTGATTCTTCAAATCCCATCACACACAATAATCCTCTGTGGCTTTCTGCCCCACACGATGTTTTGATGCTCTTGATTTAGGTACAATGTTGCTATGGCTTTTGAACCATGCATTTTAGCAGATTTTGTATTTGGACATAAAAGCCTGGATATGGAACGCATATTACACAGGGCAATATTGTGTTAAAAAACAGGCAAAATTAAGTAGTTAATCTCATGTACTCAAACTGTCACCCTTTTTTGCAGGGTACAAAAGGAATCTCAGTTAATGAATAGAGGCAATGCATGCAATGTGTAGGGAGTGTCTGCATTTAACTATTAATTACTTGATCTTTGAAAAGCTTTTTTTCTTAAGGTAATATGATCAAATAATTTCAGTATCTTATCTCAAATAATATTATTTGTAGTTATTTTTCACAGTAGCAAATGGAATGTAAATAGGTAGTGGTGAATTTATAGCTCCTGAAATTATATCTGTTCTCTCTCCTTTTGCTTGCTTTAGGACGAAGCTGGAGAGCTGCTTCATCAGGGCCAATCCATACTGTGGTTGGTCTCATGGAAAGGATCTTATTGATGAATTACTGCAGCTACCCTCCCAGCCATGGAAGAATATCTCATACAAAAAAATCCATAGGTAACTAATAGGTGTGGTAAGCAGCCTGTGAGATTTGGGAGAAACATTCTGGTATACCTGGAAATCAACCTAGATCTAAATGACCTGCCATTGTGGATATTTCAGTCTTAATTCATGTTTTCCACCACATTTCAGAACGTGTCCTTTATCTGAACAGCTTTGCTTTCTTGTTTGTTTGTTTTTTATGTTTGTCAGTCATTACACACTGCTATTTAGAATCAATTTAGCACCCTTCCATGTGTTGAGTGGTTGTGGTGAGTGATGATTGCAGGATTAGCCTGCTAGTAATTAAATGTTGCTGCCTCTTAGCTTGAAAATGAAACATCTCTAAGGAATTTAAGAGTTTCTTGCTTTATTTAGGTTGGGCACGTCTAAATAGTATGGGTAGGTTTACCAAGTCAGTGCAGGCACAGTGCAATCATAAAATAATAAATTAAAAAGGCAAAATGAAGAAGGAGGAAGAGTAGAGAGAGAGGAAGAAGAGAAGAAGAAATTGAGAGAAGGGAAACAAATTCAACCAATCATTAAAACTTTGAATTGCATTGGAAATTTTCTACACTTTGCTGAATCTTGGGTGTAATTTCCTAATTTTGGCTAGTGCTATCCACATAAAGGTTTCCTGTCTGGACTCATTTTTACTCACAGATTGGTTTTCAAAATTTGTGTTAGGCTGTGTAAAATAGGACATGTTGCCTGTTTGTTGAAGCCTAGAGGGGTACCTGTCTCAGAAAAGCAGAGGCTGGATTCCTTACCATTTGTGGACCCATCAAATGCTTGATTTTCATATTGGCTTTACCACTATGAAGAGTCTTCCTCTTGAATTCACTGATTTATGTTCTTAGCAGAATGAAGCCCTTTTTAATTTTTCTCAAAATCTGCTATCAAAAATCACATTATTTCAGCATTCAAAGAGAGTTCTTTGCTTCTTCAAAGACTTATTAGACTGATCCGTCCCATGCTTCTCACAGGACTGTAGCAGTGTAACCTCATATGATACAAATGCTGAGCTTCTGTTTGAAATAATAGGGATGATGCCTAATCCTGAACAGACATCAGAAGGATTTTAAATAAAGGCTGTCACTGAGAGGCCTGTAAGCTGCCCTCACTTAGTTCTGTCTGGCCTGTGTCAGGGTGAAGATGAAGGCATTTGAGTGTCTTAATCGAAGCAGAGCGTGAGCTTTTTACCTTGAGCTCTTGTTACATTTAAGGATTCATGCTGAATAACAATAATAAAAGATTAATCCCATCTGGTTTTCTGTTGATTGTTAGTTTAATTTAGTGTATGACGACTCAAAGTTTAGTCTGCCAGCCAACGAAGGTATGCAGTTATCAACATTACTGATAGGATAAACCAATTATATAAGCTTATTTTCAAATCTCCCCAAATCCCATAATACTTAACCAAGTAAAACCCGTGAGCTAAAATGGACCTGTTTACAAAAAGGTACAACATCAAATAGAGATTTCATTCAGAACTTTGGGTAGACTAATTGACCTTGTTGGCTGCTTTTTTTTTTCCTCTGTTGCCATTTTTAGGTATGAAATATATCAAACTGAAAAGAAAGTATGGACAAGAAAAATACAGTTGTAAGAAGGAATTTTGAGAGTTTTCAGAAGGACTTCTTTGCTTGCAAGTCCTGAACAGTATGTTCTGTGTCTTGAGTGTGTAGTTGGTGCTGCATCTTTGAGCTGCAACGTATTTCCCAAACCCTGTGTCTAACCATTGCCTTGGCAGGGCTCCAGACTAATCCTGTGGGGAGAGGAAAGTGCCTGTGGAGCTTGGCAAAAGTTGCTTGTCCTTTCCTCCTGAAGATATGGATTTGTTCCTGGGTAGTGTGGGAGGTGGCTCCTCCTTCCTGCATTTGTAGCCGCCATGGAAACAGATAATTCCAGAAGACGGTCTAATAATGCAATTGCAGACCCAAATTACAGAGGTCTAAGACTCTCTCTCCTGACACTAAATTGTACATGCATCTCCTGACAGCTAAATTGTACACACATGTGCAAGCAGTGTCACAAGCCTGCTCAGAAATGCGCCAAACCAAGTTAGACAGAGACTCCAAGGCCTGAACAGCATGAGAACGTGCCAAGGGCCAAGAAAGACAAAAAAGCACAAAGAGATTCAAAGTTTAGCTCATGGAAAGTGTGAAATTATATTGTCAATGTCAGGCCATGAAACAAAGGAGGCATTCTGTTGTTGAATTTCATGTTGCAGGCCCCTGTAAAGATGCAGTACAGAAAGTATTGAAGATGCTGTGCAAGGCAGGTGTGTAAAAAGGATGAGCAAACAGAGGAGGATCGTGAGCAAGGAAAAATTGAGAAGAAAGTTTTTGAAAAACGAAGAGGTCAGAATAGAGCCTGGTGGCACAAAAGCTGATAGGGAAGAAAAGGGGCATGACAGCAGAATGAAGACTGAAAGGAAGCACAGCCATTAATTTAATTTGCTGCTTTTCATTGGAAATGTATCCTATTGCCAGTTCTGGGTGCCATGCACACGTGTAACAACATACAAGCTTTTCAGCTTGCCAGGGTGAAACTGCCTTCCGGAACTCTGGTGTCAAAGGCACCTACAAGACCAAATGAAACAACCTTCAGTATGAAATCAATGTCAGTGTTCAATAACATCCGGTGCCAGCCCAGCTGGGTGAGTATGTGCCAGAGCATTTGGATGGTAATTGGCTGATGAATCGAACTCTTAAGCAAACAGATACCTAGGCAAAGAGCAGAGCAGCCAAATTCCAGGGAGCACTGCCCTGCTATCTCCACTGTATTGCAAAATCCGTCAGGTGAGTCAGAGGGAGAAGACAGCCCCGGGCAGTACCTGCAGGGAGTACTCTGACCCCTACTTTTGCAAACCTCGTGTTTCTGGGCCCTTTTCAAGTGTGCTTCCAGGCAGGACTCTGCCCTGATGTCTGTGAGGAGGTGAACCAAGGTCTGCAGCAGGAACAAAGGGTTCATTTGCTGAAAGGAGATGAGTGCTGCCAGCAGGACATCAGGAGAGAGCACCCTCAAAGCCCAACCTCCTGTTGCAGAGTTGTGTCCAGAGTCTGAGCTGTCATTATAAAAACAAACAGGCCAGATCCTCAGCTGGCACAGAGCCACAGAAACTCAGCATAGTAGCTCAAGCTGCATGTTCTTTATTGCTTGGGGCACTGAAGATTATGATTGAAAAGATGCCCAGGATGTCACAGATGAAGTAAAGTGTACCAAATTTACCAGCAGCCTTAAGTAAAAGCCTAAGTTGCTTAAATTATCCTTGGAGTCATTTTAGCAGTGATCTTTTTTTACCTTTCTTGTGGGTGCTGTCATAAATGGCCTGTGGGAAGAGTGGAATTGTCATATCTGGACATTTTCAAGAATATCACTATTGAGATTCAAATAGATGCAGCTGAAGCAGAGGAACTTGAGTAGGTCATCTCCTGGAGTCTCTTCCAACCTTTTTTGCATGATTTTAGCAAATCTGTTCAGTTGCTGCCCTAAGCTGGCAATACCACCCTGCTTCCAGAGGCTTGTGTCCCAGAAACTCCAGCTCCCAGACCCCTCTACTTCCTCCATGACTACTCATACAATATAAAATGTGGTTTTGTCAGTTTTGCAAAATATTGTGTAATCAAGATCTGAACTGTGGCAACAGTGTGAAGTAAAACAGAAAGATATCAAAGTTAATAGGTAACCTGCTTATTACAGTGTTTTGTGTCCTGCTTAACGTAATTTTCTACTTCAAATTTGGCTGACAGTTGCCCTAAAAACACAAGTGTGCTCACAGCAATACTGAAGCAAACTAGGCTTGAAGAAAGGAACCAGAACAAGGTGCTAGATCTCCTTCTAGGAGTTTTCCAAAAGAGATGTAGCTCACCACGGTTGGACATCTGCTCCCAGAGCATCCTGCTATCACTTCACATCCAAGTGCTCTTGACACTCCACCCTGCTGGTACCTCTTGTCTCCTGCCTGTGACTGGGACCAGCGTGAAACCTTGGGCTCCATTCCCCTCACTGTAGGAGCCGAAAGCACAGGCCAGGTGTCCAGCCAAAGTGAGAGGTAGAGCTGGACATGAGCTGGTTCCTGGTGATTCACAGACCACTAAAGCAATGTGTGATAGTGGACCAGCTCTGTTAAACACTTCCAGAATACCATTGTGCTGTCCATTATTATTTTCCAGACATCTGAATATGGGCACGTTGTACTTTCCCTCCAAGGGTACCACAGGTCCATCAGCAACTTCTCCTTTGCCCTTGAGTTCCTAAATCAAGAATTGATAGGAAGAATTTGTTGACACCATTTTAGATGTGTTGCCAGCACATCTGAAATGGCCTGGTTATATTGTCTAAAAAACACAGGTAGCTGACAAGTCCTGCAGAGAAATGATGCACATGGGAGGACTGTGAGCGAGGACAGAGAGACGCTGCTGTTGATAAGCTGCAATCAGTGTTTGTTCCCCAGCACTCTAGGACCCACACAGCCAGCTGCAATGTTGTGTGCTCCTGGTGCCTGACCTTCTCTGAGGCTGCCGTGCATCTGTCAGCCTGACAGCTTCCCACTCCATGGACCAGACACTGAGAAGGAGCAGGGGAAAGGAAAGGAAAGGCAGGGAAAGGCAGGAGGGCAAATAAATACCTGTATTACTTTTTTTCCTGATTTTATACATAGTCCAGGGAAAAGGACCTAGCAGGGGGCAAATGATTTCTGAGCACTGCTGTGCTAACATGACAGCTTTATGGAGAGGCACTTCTAGGTCAGGAGCCCAATTCCTCCTACCTTTGTTTCAAGAACTGTTACGCAGGGGAAAGAAAGTAATTTCCAGGGTAAAATTGTGGTAGGGTGCCAGATAGCACACCTGAAACCTTCCTTTGCCCTGTGACAGTGTGGTGTGGTTATATAGCTCAAAAATATGGATGATTTCCTAAAAAGTAAGGGCAGAAAAGAAAGGCAGAAAGGATCCTGTGCAAGTTGCTGCTCTCTGCAGATAGTCCCATCCCAGTCCCACTGCCAGCCCCATGGCAGGGGGGGAACTGGGGCTCTGTACTGCAATGCAAGACCTGTGTTCATGCAGCTATAGCATTTCTCCTCCATCATCTGTGCTATTTTTCCTCCTTCCTTTCCCCCCTTACAGCTGACTGCAGCCATCAAAGCTTGCTCTCTCCCTCCCATCCTCTGTCCACTTGTCCCCTCATTCCTCAGAACTCCTCTGGCACGGGCCTTTTGTGGCCTGGGGAGGAGAGAGATGGGAGCAGGAGAGGGCAGATCACTTGAGTGGAACCAGGAACCAGCAGAGTACAACCTCACAAAGATGAGTTAGTGGGTCAGGATGCTGCCCCAGGGTGGACAGGACTGAGGAAGTTGGTTAGAGGTGGAGCCACTCTGTGCTCATGGCTTTTCCTTGGCTGCTCTGGTAGAGCACTACAGTCCAAGCCAAAGGAAATTGTGCAGCTGATTTTACTAACAGGATGAAATAAACCTCTTTTCACGGGCAGAATTCAGCCCTGAAGGTACATGAATAATGTCCCCTGAACTGGGATCTGATACTGCTCCCTGCATTAGATCCTGTTAGCAGGGAAACAAGCAAGGCCCCTCTGACCTCCCAGTGGTTGGTGGTGTTCAGGACAAACCACAAATAACCCCTGAAGGCAGGAGGAGGGACAGGACAGAAAGTGGTAGAGGGTATAAATCATCACTGCGATCCCAGACAGAAACCAGGCAGGGGTCCTGAGCCTGCTCATCCAGTCAGACGGGTCAGGTGACACCACAGCAGCAGGGGACAACACAGCCGAGGTGATCTCAGCCCGCCACATGGGAAGCATGAGCTGGAGGAGACCCACTCCTTCCCCCACCCTACACCCTGCAGCCGTGGGCTGCTACGGCTGCCACGCTGCCCGCACAGTCACAGGGATCAAATACGCTTTTGGACATGGAAGCTGTTATTTCTCTGAAATGAAACAGCTTCCCACACTCTTATTAACCTGTGCCCCACTTCGGAAGCAAATCTAATTTGGAATTTCATAGTTAGCTGGTGCTGATGTTGGTTTGTCCCTGTGTCTTCTCTGATTTGGCTGGGTACATTTAGCAGCTCTGTATGTGGCAGAGTCCTGTTTATTGTGGCTTGTGAGCATTATTCTTCATAACAGAGTAAGGAATTTGGGTGGTTGGAGCTTTTTGTTTCACGTGGGTAGAGAAAAGTTAACGCAGAAATGTTTAAATGTCCCTGCAAAACAAATTTTTGTGTTCAGCAGAGAATGAATTGCTGTCTGCTAAATGAAGTTTGTCACCTGGGGTATTCCTGCACATCTGGTCACCTTCCATGGAGTGCCTAAAGAGAACTACTGTACCAGAGAGGAGAGCACATTTCAAAGGACTCGCTGGATTTCTGAGGGCAAACATCAAACAAAACGGGCATTGTTTCACAGACACACAAACTAATGGAGAAAGGGAAGTGGAAACTTCAGCAATGATCCCCACAGAAACAACAGAACATACAGCAAGTTATGTGGTAGATTCAGCTGCAGATTGCATTGCCCAGGCAGCAGAGCGAGAGCTGAGGAAACCCAAACCCTGTGCAAGCAGAGCTCGGTGTTTCCTATTGCAGCCAGCACACTTCACCGACCTTGTGTGAGGAACTGCACCTAACTAAAACCTCGAAGATGTGTGCAGCATGAGTGGCTTTTCTTCATCTTAGTGCGGGGAGAAAAAGGGACTAGAGTGCAATTTCAGTTCCTCTGCAGCTTCAGCTCTAGTCTGATGCTGTCCAAGTGAAAGACACCCATTCCTGTGGGTAATTCCAGTAGTCCCTGGGCATGGAGCACATTTAGCACCCAGATGTCTGCAGTAACACCTCCTTGGGCTTGTAGCCCAAGTCCTGCACACACAGCCCTGCACAGGTGTTTCAGTGATCTCACAGTCCATTTGCAGGTTGTTCCTCCTGTCCTTTGAGCTGGTTGGAAGCTAAACTTTGGTCAGTGCATTATGCTATGCCCTTTGTAATGAAATAACGTCGGGTAATATGTATTAGTGGTGGATTTAAATTCCCCAGCTGATTACAAGGAGCTGCTGTAAGGTTTAGCAGTGCCCTGTGGAATGATGTGTACTGTTGCAGTGCTTGTACTCTCCCTGATGCTATTGAAAAGGCCAGGGCTTTGCTAGGAACAACCCTGAGAACATCAACAACTAAAGTGTCAGCAATACAATTCGATATTCAGCGAGACTGTTAAAAGTGGTTGACCACAAACCAGTCCCCCATACTGTGAAATCTTCCAGCTTTAATGGTTGCTTGCTCGGAGATCCCAGGTGTGTGGCAGTCTCTCTGTGCCCACTTCCAGCAGTCACTAGAGCGCAGAAATATTTACTGTGCCTGAAGAATGTAGGGAAATGTGATTAATGCTTGTAAAGAAGTTTAGATAATAGATGCAATGCCACATTTTTTGATAAAAGACGCAAAAAGGGACAGTGACTTATAAATTCAGGTGAAGAACACAGGCCGTAGAGGAGCCAAAGACGCCCTGTGCTGCCCCGACGCGCTCCCCACGTTCCAGGTGGGAATCCTCAAGGCGCACGGCCTGCACGGCCGCCGCAGCGGCTCTGCCTTCCTTCCCTCGCCGCCTGCCCGCATTCCCAGCGAGCCGCGCTCCGCACGCCGTGCTCCCGGGCACAGCCCCGGGCACAGCCCCGGGCACCGGGAGAGACAGCGCCCTGCCGGGCCGCACCGGCACGGACCCGGGGCTGCGGGCAGAGACGGAGCAGGGGACGGGAGGAGGGATTGGGGCAGGGATGGAGCAGGGAAGGTCCCCGGGATGGAGCTCGGGCGCGGCTGGGAAGGCCCCCCGGTCCCCGCGGGGCCGCGCCCGGGCCGGGCGGGGGAGGAGGAGGAGGAGGAGGAGGAGGAGGGTGCGGGCGGGAGGCAGCGGCCGGGGTGGGTCCGGGGGCTCTGTGGGGTCCCTGCTGGGAACCGGCACCCGCCGCCCGGAGCGCCGCGGGGCGCAGCCGCGGCGATTTTCCCGAGCCTCGGGAATGCCGATCGGGGCCTTGGCTCCAACAAGTGAGGGGGGGACCCCGGCGCCCCGAGGGAGCCGATCCCCCCGGCTGGCGGCGGCTCCGTAGCCAGGGGTCCACCCTTCGCCTGAGCTGCAAGTCATGTGTGTGTCACATGGCTCTTGCAAAACACTTCTTGCCTATGTAGATTTTGCAACGCTGTGACTCGATAATAGGACGCTCTCGGGGCTGTTTGCAGCTGAAATGGCACTTGCTTGGAAAGCCTGGGGACGACAGGAGGGGGTTTTGGGAGGGTCGTTGTGCGAGTTTGGCCTTTTTCTTTAGTTGGCCTGCTCGGGAGTCGGGCTGTCTGACAAGCCCAGGGCTTGTCTCTCTTCTGGAAGCTCGGCGAGCTGTGTCCTGCCCACCAGGCTGCCGGGAATAATAATAAACTTTATTTTCGAGACTTTCTTGTGTGAGATAGAGAAAGGATTTAAGCTTAATTTAGAAAGCAGTTCAAAAAAATCAGCAGCTGCTCTTGCAACCCTTCAGCCTTGTAGGGTGTGTTTTGGAGCCTTTCCCTGCTGCTGGCTTTGCTGGCACCCCAGTTTGGGGCAGTGAAGCCAGTGTCACATCTGATGCCACTGGAGTGGCTCTGGTACTGAAACGCACATGTGGTGTGACATTGCTGCTCTTGGAAGACACCCACAATTTTGTCCTCTCGGCTGGGGCTCCTGCCTTGTGTGGCCGTGGCTCCTGTGCTCTTACGTCAGTGGGGTTGGTTGCAGGCACTCCGAGTCCATTAAAATCACCTGAGGAGCAAACAAGTAGTCATCGGCTGGTGAGGGGGTTGGTGACACCCAGGAGGTACAGCCAGGAACTCGAGTTACATCTTGGCAAGATTACATCACAAACTTGCTCGTGTAGCTTTGGAAAACGCCAAAACAGTAGCTGGAGGTGGGCAGTGGAAGAAAAACCAACAAACTGCTGGTGCCCCATGGTCCTGTTGGCTCTCAAGAGTTAAACTCAAATTTACCCTGCAGGCTGTTGAGTTCTGTAGTGGGAAATCTGCCTGCAGTGTTAGGCCACTGGGAGAAATGAGTTGGAGGGGGCTTTTTCCACAGATTGTTTTTTGCCTTTCTTGCAGTCCATCAAGCCCTCTAGACTGATGCAGAGGGTGTTCCCTGCAGGCAGGTACTGAGTGCTGAGGACTCTGTTTTCAGGGAGACTCGCACAGCCGAGTTCTCGAAAGTGAAACAAAGAGGAAAAGCTGGAGTTGGAGATTAACTCCAAGTGTTAAATTGGCACTTCCTGAGAGGGTGGAGTCGGCAGGATGAGGGGAGGAGATAGGAAGGGTGTGGTGAGATGGACAGAAAATACCTGTCACTGTGGTGTGTGTACTTGGATCCCTGTTAAAACAGGAATAAGATTTAAGGGATTATGACACTGCTCCCTCTGTTCTCTGTAAAGAGATACATCCATTTGCCCTCTCAGAAGTGCCTTGCCTATAATGTAACACATTCTCTCTTCCCTGTCAGCTTCAGATCAGGCTGCAGCTCCAAATCCTCTCTCCTGGGCATGCCAGAACTCCATCACAAGTCAGTGGGATGGCTAGTTAAAAATTCTAACTAAAGACCTACTTCCTTCAGCTTTCCTGATAAAGCTGCAGGGTTAGGCTCTGCTCATGCAAAGGTTTGAAGGGGAGTTGTGCTTCTGAGAGCTTCCATGAAGCTTCAGGGCTGTGGGACAGCCAAGTGGACTGTTAGTTTTTAGATTGAGTGAAGGAGCTGAAGAGGGGTGGATGTGATACTAAAATGAGTGTTCGGAAGGTAAATGCTGAAAACATCTGCCCAGCCGGCCCTGGGATGTGTTCCCCCTGTTCCTCCCTGCCTGGCGGGGTTTGAGTGAGCAGAATGTCAATATTGACTCTGCTGGGACTGCGTCGTGTCAGCTCCAGCATTTCCTGCCCTTCTGCTGCTTGCATGTGGCATAAACACACTGCTGGGGTCCCGGGCCAGAGCAGCCAGGTGGAGCTGGAGTTCTTCTTGATCAGGTCAGTGCTCTGCCTGGATCTTGTTCTGGATACCTTCCAGCACAGATGGGGAAACTCGGTGGCTTTTGGAGCAAATCTTGGGGGGTTCTTTCTGCATTCTTCAGAAGGGCCTGGGTATACCAGGGAGGTTTCAGTCTTGGGTGCTGGTGGTTGGTAGATGTCAACTGAGTGACCGCTCCTAGGTTGCTGGAATCATCTGAAAGTGTTTGTGTTCTAACCTGTCTAAACAGCAATCTGCCATGCAAAGTGGCAGCGTGTCTTCTGGATTCCGTTTACTTACACAGAGTGTGATCAGAGTGACAGTCATGCACCCCTTCAGAATTTCTGGGGTGGTAGCACAAAGAGTGGGGATTGAGGCTGCTGTGAGTACCTGTTTACAGTAAGTGATTAAAGCCAATTCCAGCAGTTCCTTGTTGCACACAGGTGACTACCCAGCCTTGTCTGTTTTGGCATAAAACCTTCCAGGCATTTAAAAAATCCCCACATGCCTCCTTATATAAATTAGATAAACAGCTCTATCTCAGAGGCCCACAGGTCCCTTGTTCCGCACAGCTTTGGCCAGGTCTGTCCTCTGCTTGATTTGGAGGCCCCTTTTTTTTTTTTTTTTTTTTTTTTTTGGCAAGAGGCAGTTACATTTAACATCTTTGTCCTTTATCTCTCTGGCAAGAGGAAGTTATGGGGAGGATTTGAAAGCCTCACTCTTGCTCACCATACCCACCTGCCTTGCTGCACATGCTCTTCCAGTGTGCTCTTTTAAACGACCCAGGTATGCCTGGCTTATGTAAATGGTGAGAAATAATGGAATGATTAACCTGAATTCCCAGTGTCTCCCAAGCAGTGTGGAGAGGGCTGTGCTGCATAGCTCAGCCAGCTTTATGAAGGCTCCCTAAACCACAGGAGCTGATGAGTTTTAAGCTTCCAGATTTAAAGAGCAAAATTCAGTGGCTTCAGATATGTTTGTGTGGCTCTTCAGGAGTAAATACCAAATAACCTGTGTGGCTTGTTGGATGCATTGCTACAGTTGAACCCCTTGACCCAAATATTCTATTGCTGTAGCTCAGTCTAGAAATAACTTTCTCTAAATTTTTATAGCTTTTTAAATTTTTGATTTAAACTGTTGCTGTACCCAAGAGCTGTCTCTCAACCATCATAGTCTAACAAACTGCACATTTGGTTCTTATGGCCCTAAATAGGCACCTGCTGTATTTTAAAAGGTCTTGGGAGCTGTATCTTTTAAAGCTTTAAGCTGTACTTGGAAAGGAAGGCACTATAGTATTGGAATATAGAGTGTTCTAAAAAATTAAAACCCTTAGTTCCTAGAGTCTTACTTATACTATTCCCAAACTGGTGAAAGTCTTACCACCAAAATTAGGTTTTTGTGACACAACAGCCATTTCTAAGGTCAGAGACAGAGCTAACTCAGTAAAGGCTGTTTCCAGCTGTGCACCTGGTGCTGGCCCTGGGTTTGGTGGGCTGAGGCAGGTGGCTTAAGACCACTGTGTGTCTCTGATTCTAGAAATACTGAAGCCCAAAGTGAGGGGACAGCTAAATAGCAAAGATATCAAATCCAGTATTTAAGGCTTCTGAGGTCTTACTGTGTTAGCTTAACATTTGTTCTGGGTAGCCACTGTTGCTGTTCTTGTTTGCTGCTGAGGAGTGAGAGATGTCATGGGCAGGTTTGGCTGGAGCTGCTCTTAGCACGAGGAGTAACAGAGGAAGAGAAGTTTTCATGTGTGGGGCCTGGGGGAACCTGAATTACTCTTGGAAGCAAGTGGAAGTTTTAAGTGGATCTCAGACCCACAGCTGAAGCCTTACCTCTACCAGGAAGGAATTACTTTTTTTCCATTAATTTTACTGAAGGCAATACAGTGCTAATATTCTTGTGTTAATATTCTCAAGGGGATTATAACATGCTACAAGCTGTAAGTAATAATTTGACTTCAGATTGCTGAAAATTCTGTGTTTGTAGGGAACTGAGTAACCCAAGCTTCCTGCTGGAGTTGGAAGGAGCTGAGTGAAAGCTGAGGCACAGCAGTGGGGGAAAAGGCAAGGCATGGGTGTAACAGTGAAGCAGGTCCTGGAGCCCTCATCCTTTACTTTGCCCTCCAGGTTGCAGAGTTTCTCCTGCTCTTGGGGACCAAACTGTCATTGGGGGTGAGAAGTTGTCTGCTCTGTAGTAGTGCTTCAGCCAACTCAAACCTACTGAGATGTGTGGGTTGTGGGGCAATGTAGTTTAGGTCCCCTGAACAGTTTGGGTTAATTGTCATTCTCCTGAAGCCATCTTGCCTTGTGGGAGTACGTGACTTGACAGGTGGAGTGGTGAATTCTGTGACTGGAAACTGCTAGGTATCCTTTGACTTTTTGGTTTTTTTAATCCCTGTAGTGCTTTTAGCTGTACACTGTTAGGAAAGGTTGCATTTTTCAGGATTGGGTTATTAGTTGCTACATTTAGCACTTGTGACTCCTCTCTGGTCTTGGCAGAAGTGCTGCAGAGACTGGAGGTTCCAGCTGGGCGTGTTCTGCAGCCAGGGCCCAGCCAGGTGAGAGGCTCTGGAGCAGAGGAGTGCTGAGAAGCCGTGCTTGGCCATCTGCTTGGCTCTTATCAGCTGGGCATGGATGCAGTTTCCTGGCTGGATTCCTGCCAGCCAGAGGCAGTGGCCATTCTAGGAAATAATATAGGTGGGGACAGTGGACTTGAGGCACTCCACATATCCTTAATCTTTACCTCTCCTTGCTTAAGTGGACATAAAAATATGGCTGTTGAACTGTTGTGGTTAAGTGAGAACAGGACTTAGTCCTGGGCCATTACAGGGCTGAAGAGTTGTCAACTGAGAATGAGTTAGTGTGGTACTTGGGAAGCAAAATAACTTGTGTAAGTGGTGGGTTGTGATTTTTCTCTGTTACTTGTTCTCTAGCATGACATTTTCCCATTAGTCTTAGGACTAACACAAAACCCCATATTTTGCCAACCATGAAATCTTCCCTACTCTTTGAAGTGCAAATATAGGCTGGTTGGTGACACTGTGCTTCTTTAATGTTGGGAAAACTCAACATTAAGCAAAAGATTTGTCAATTCTTCCAGTGTATCTTGAGAATTACCAATACCACACCTGGCATCCCCAAGAGATGTATCCTCATCTGGCAATGACTTGAGCTTTGCTTTCATTCCTGGAAGGCAGGTGTGGTATTGGTCACTGCTCGTAGTCTGTTGTGGAAGGTGGGTATTCCATTGTGCTGTTGCATTCTGCTGCAACTTAAATATGAGTAACTTGAACTGAGGAAAGAAATGGCTGCATTTGGCAGCTCCCTGGTGTTGGTGAAGCTGGGCAGTGGAGTCAAACCTCTGAGTCCAGAGAAGCAAATGGCCCTGGAGGGCAGCAGGCTGTTACCACCAGTTGTGTTCCTTGAGTTTCTCAGCCAAACAAGGGGGCTTGCACTCACTGCAAGGCATGGTTTTCATCTCAGCTAAACCACAAAGGCTGAGGTTGGACTGTGCTCCTCCTGCTGATAGTCCCTCTGTTATCCTCAGAGTAACTTCCCAGGAAGGCACAGTTCCACACAACAATGCTGTGCTCAGAGCATCTACCTCACACTTCCCTTACCAAGTAAATTGTGAATTTTTAAACTGAATAGAGGAGCTTGGAGTTGTAGCTGATTTCCCTAGCAGTGAATTAATTTGCCTGTCTCAAAAGTCATAATATACTGGCTGTAAGGAATTTCTTTCTTGACAGTGTTCATTAAGTGACCTAATTTTTTTTTTCCTTCTGCAGTGACTATTTATTCAAGCTACTTCTGATTGGAGACTCCGGTGTTGGGAAATCTTGCCTTCTACTTAGGTTTGCAGTAAGTGATCATGCTTGGCAGCTTTGTAAAAGAGGTACTTAGCAAGAGCTTCCCTTCAGGTAGCAGGGCTCATGTCTGACAGGCCTGGTAATACCAAAGAATAAGTACAGTATTGCAAACTCCTCCTGTCTTCTGAATTTGTCTATCTGATGTAATTGTTTCACTAAATTGGAAAGAAATAATATCAATAATATGTCCAGCTAAGATTAATTCTAATTTTCCTGTTACTTGAGAACAAGGTACCTTAATTTCATTTCCATCATTACAGTAGTGGTAGAATGCTGAGGATGGAAGGAATTCTGGGGGTGTGCCCTTAGGCATGAGGAGTACAGACCTTGATCAGTTACTGCTTGATAAGAACATTTCAGCCAGATGAAGTTTGATATCTGCAGTAAAAAGACCTACCAGCTGTTTAGTCAGAGAAGTAATGTAAATAATACTCTAGGAGTAATAAGGCTTCCTGCTTTCTTTAGTGAATGTTAAAATTGCTGGTGAGCTGTTCTGGCTCTAGTTTTCTTGTCAACAAGAAAATGTAAAATGGGTTTGACAGCTCTTAGTAGGAAAAGCTGAAGTCCAGTGAACTTCTTATCTCTGTCTGTGCCAAAGTGCAGCTTTACGTGTTCCTGGGAGGAGAGGAAGGGAAGCAGGATATGGGGCATGACCCTAGAAACTTGAGTGTGGCACTGCTGCAAGATGATGGCTTTGTTTTCACAGCCTGAGCAGTTCCTCTGGGCACCTCTGGAAGGAGCCTGTTGTACCTGGAGTTATTAATGTGAAGTGGTGACCTGGGTGTACAGACAGCCTCAGTTAAAGCCATTATGGCTGCTCTTGGAGCAGGATGAGCAGTAGGAGGATGTCACCTGCTCTGCTCACAGTGTGGAGGCAGTGGCTTGGAAGTGACTCCACAGCTGGAGCAGCACTCCAGAGTGGTCTAGCCTGCTTCTCTTGCAGATACTTCTGAATTAATTTTGGCTTCATGTAAATAATCCAACTTTTCTCTTTTGATAACCAGCTTAAGTTTGTGCTGTGTTATCTGATGTTCCTTCACCTGAGTAGCCTTGTCCTTTTGAGATGTTTTTCCAACTAAACTGTTTTACCCTGACATAATGAATTACCACAGCATACCACACCTGTGTTTTCATGCTGCTGTAGGTTAAACTTATTCAGGCTTTTCAGACATTCCCTTTGGAGTATTGAAATGTTAAGGAAATAAATGTCATGTCATTCTGAAAGGCTTAATACTTTATTCTTACTTGCATGTATTACCTAAGATGTCTTCCATTCACAGCCCGGAGGAATCCCTTGCTTTTTGTGATACCTACTGGTAGCATAAAGCCTTTTGTGGCACATTGTATGTGAAGTTCTTTCTTTGGGTGCTTTAGGAGTAGAAACTTCCTTCATGCTGACAAGCTGACAATCACTGGAAGGTAGCAGAGACTGACCCAGCAGTTTCTGTGTGCCTTAAGTCCTGTTGGAGACTGCAGTCAGGTCCCTGCAAGCTGCTGAGGCAGTGCTTCCCCTCCTGTATGGACACAGGCAGCAGAGCAGAGCCTCAGCACGAGTACTCCAGCTGTAACTCTAACCTGCCTTAGCAACCAGCTGCAGCAGCAGAGGATCTGACACTCGTGTGTGACTGAGACAGAGCCTCTGACTTGTTCTAGGTAGCTGCTGTGTGACACAGATGAAAAACCATCGAAGGAAAATAAAAATGTGATGTGTTTCAATAACTCTAGTGGTTATTCTAAGTAGCTCTTCAGTCTGCCAACACAAGCAAAGACTGTTTTTTACACTGCAGCTACAGGATTTCCAGAAAAGAGGCTTTTTTTGACTGGTTCTGATTGGTGCTTTTAAAAGCAGAATTTTTGAAAAGTAAATACTCAGTGGAAATGCTTGACCACCTCCTGGACTTTGCCATGAGAGATCAGGCTGGTTTTACAAGGAAATTAAGTCCCTTTGTCTGACTGGTGCATAATGAAGTAGGTGACTGCAGAAGAGGTGCAGCTGGCTTGACTTCTGTTCACTCTCTCTCCTAGGATGACACGTACACAGAAAGCTACATCAGCACGATTGGTGTGGACTTCAAAATCAGAACTATAGAACTAGATGGGAAAACAATCAAGCTTCAGATAGTAAGTAGTATTTCTCAACTCCTGTGTGCCTCAGTCTGTTGGAGCATGAGTTATATCCATAGCTATTGGTGGTCATCTTGGTACTTTAAAATACTTTCAAATACAAGGGGTATTTTCCCTGTTACATGAGGCAAAGCAGTTTTTGCAAGACTTACCTGTCCTTAAAGAAGGGTGCTTATTATCAAGTCTGTTTGCCTGGAAGAGGAGATTCTATGCTGGAGTGCTCTCATATCAAAACTGGTGTAGTTCTGCAGTATTTTGCCAGGATTTGTGTAAGTGCAGAAATACCACACAGTTGTCCAAGATGCCTGAATTCCACAGCAGCTGTTACTACCAGGCTGCACTGTCTTAAGTGCTGGAAACTGCTTTTGTTGACCTGAATGGAAAAACTGACACAAAGGCTTGTAACTGGCCTGGCTGCCTTAGCACTGGGCGGTGTTTTCTGGTTATGCTTTTGGCCTTTCACTTGGAATAAACAGGGGAAGAGACTTGGCAATTCTTTAATCTTGAAGCACTCTAAAAGGGTGACTGGTGTGATGAAATCTAATATCTGTGCAAGGTCAGACAATCCTTGTCAGCCACTGCTTCCAGCTCAAGCAGAGGCTCACAGGACTTGAAGGCAATGACTCAGGGATTCAGTGTTGTGGAGCAGAGTCCAGCTTACAACCAGAAGTCTGAGCTTCCAGACTCTAATGTAACTGTCCTGAGTACAGAGCAGCCCACTAGGAATGCTGTCACTGCTGAAATGTGTCTGTGAAGTCTGTTTTTAATACACAGCCAGGCCTATTCTTGACACAGCTCCAGGGAGAGAAATGTTTGGGTGAGTCCTGTTCCCGTCCTGGGTGGGAGAAGAGATCAAGTGCCTTATGTCTTTTCTTAACTCTCCCAGCAGGAGAAGGGAACCAAGTTTGGTTTGAGTTGTTGCCTTTAAATACCTTTGCTGAAGCCTGTGTGCCAAGGAAGTTGAAGGGAGTGGTCATGTCAGAGACCTGCAGCTCTCTGACCTTATTCCTAGCAGGTTTTCAAGCCCTGGCTTTTGTTTGCTCTTCTGACCATTGAACCATGGCTTCTTCATGGGTCAGAACTGCTTAATGGTTTCCCCAGAGAGATCTCTTGACTACACTTGGCTGAAATCAAACAAATGAGCACTTTAGAAAAGCAGGTACAAAGTGTAATTCTCAGTTAAAATAAGTGATCTCCTCGATCCTGTTTGATGCATACAGCTTCAGAGACACTGCTGTAGCTGTGGTGTGGATGTGGTTGCAGCTGGATGGCTGCTCTGCTGAGCTGTTTCTGGAAGCTGATGTAGAGCACTGGCTCAGCCAGCTGCAGGAGCTGACCCTGTCACTTGTCTTGCAGTGGGACACGGCGGGACAGGAGAGGTTTCGGACTATCACTTCCAGTTACTATAGAGGAGCTCATGGCATCATAGTTGTGTATGATGTTACAGATCAGGTATGTGTTAAACCTCTGCCTGCAGGGTTTCTCCAGGCTGAGTAGTAAACTGGGAATTTAACAGCTGGGCACCTCTTAAGGGAGACAGTGACAGAGTTCTACAGGCTTATCAGGCTAAATGTATGTGTTTGGCAGAAATAAAAAACAGAAATAAAGAGAGCAGTGGGATTTGTGGCTCCTAAGCAATTTTATCTTAGGCTTAACCTAAAACTTGGTGAGCAGGTAACTCATTGTTCTGTGTGAATACCTCTGACCCTGCCTTTGGTAGCAGGAAATCTGAGTTACTGATGGAAGTTGTTGAAAGATTTCTGAATGTAGTTGAACTGTGGTCTGCAGTAAAGACCAGCATTTGGAACAGAAAATTGTCAGCCTGTGTGCAAGATACAACTGAGCCAGTGTTTTCTCTGAAAGGATCTCTGAAGAACTGGTGCAGTTGTTTGAAGGGCACTTAGGAAGTATAGGGTTTCCTGAATTAATAAAAAAAGAACACTTGTGTTCAGTCACCAACTGGAGTATCAGTCCAGCATTTCTGGAGTCAGAGGTTGTTCCAACATATCTACAGCAAAGTGGTTTGCAGCTAACACCTGATGCTTAGTATGTATGTGGGATGCATCTGGTTTCAGCTGTGTGCCACATCTCCTACCTCTGCTACAAGAGGAGGAAGAAGAGCCCCAGATGGTAGAAGATGTAGAATATTCAATATATGGAGCAGGGAAAAATAATAGGGGGAAGAGTGCAGGAAGGGCTGACTGTAGGGCTGGGAACAGGAGCTGTATGGCCCCTGTGGTGACCAGCCTGTCCCGAGGCCACCAGGGGAGTTGGGCAGCATTAGAGAGTCTTTTCCCATGGTTGTGAATCACATGGATAAGTGCAGTGCTCTTTCCTGGTCATGCCCAAAGGGATAGTGCTGAACTTTCCCCTTCATCAAGGGCCTTGCTTACAGTGCTCTTATCTCGTAGGAGTCTTTCAATAATGTCAAGCAGTGGCTGCAGGAGATAGACCGCTATGCCAGTGAAAACGTCAACAAGTTGTTGGTGGGGAACAAGTGTGATCTGACCACAAAGAAAGTAGTAGACTATACAACAGCAAAGGTATGTTGGGACTTGAGTGTTTGCTTGGCTGAGCCCCTGCTCTGGTTTGTCATGCATAGAGGTGCCACAGATGGGGACAGTTTAATGGCCTCCTGCCCTGCAACTCGTCCTCAGACTGGAGATGGGGTGTGGGGTGGGATCCAGGACCTTGTGAGTTATCCAGTGGTGCTCCAGGAAGTGAGGTGAGGTATGAACCTGTGTATGAGCTTACTGTTCACTGTTTCTCGATTTGCAGGAATTTGCAGATTCTCTTGGAATTCCGTTTTTGGAAACCAGTGCAAAGAATGCCACAAATGTAGAACAGTCTTTCATGACCATGGCTGCCGAGATTAAAAAACGAATGGGTCCGGGAGCGACAGCTGGTGGTGCAGAGAAGTCCAATGTTAAAATTCAGAGCACTCCAGTCAAGCAGTCTAGTGGAGGTTGCTGCTAAAACTTGCCTCCCCCCTTTTGTCTCACAACAATGAATTTGCAATCTGAACCCAAGTGAAAAAAAAAATTTGCCTGAATTGTACTGTATGTAGCTGCACTACAACAGATTCTTACCGTCTCCACAAAGGTCAGAGATTGTAAATGGTCAATACTGACTTTTTTTATTCCCTTGACTCAAGACAGCTAACTTCATTTTCAGAACTGTTTTAAACCTTTGTGTGCTGGTTTATAAACGTGTAATCCTTGTTGCTTTTCCTGATACCAGACTGTTTCCTGTGGTTGGTTAGGATGTATTTTTGTTTTGATGTTTCTATTGGCATGTTTAGATGTCAGGTTTAGTCTTCTGAAGATGAAGTTTAGCCATTTTGTATCAAACAGCACAACAGTGTCTGTCACTTTCCATGCATAAAATTTAGTAAGATATATGTAAGATCTGATTTGCTAGTTCCTTCTTGTAGAATTATAAATGGAGAGATCACACTATCTGATTAATAGTTTCTTCATACTCTGCATATAATTTGTGGCTGCAGAATATTGTAATTTGTTGCACAATATGTAACAAAACTGAAGAAATGTTTAATAAATATTGTACTTACTGGAAGTAATATCAAACTGTATGGTGATAAATATTGTCTTAATTTGTATGGCTAAGGGGGAAATCAGGCTTGCATTGTGCACAAAACAACATATCTGTGTGTGCAGCCATGGCTCTCAGACCTTCCCTGCAACTCGCCCAGTGACTGTGGCCCCAAAGCCCGAGCTGTCATGGTGCTTAAGGCACGAGTGCTGTACCAGAAACACCCAGCCAAGGTTCACGAGGCATAATGCACTCTGAATGTACAACAGTTCCCTAACTTAGTCTTGGAACTTAATTTATTTCTCAAGGACTCCATGTAGGGAATTCCCGTCAGCTTTGCATAGCAGGGGAGAGAACAGCATTTCCCTAACACAAATGATTTCAGCGAAACCTTGAGGAGGTATGACTTTCTACCAGTATATTATGTCTTTTCTATATACTGTTACTTCCATCCTCTTTTAATCAGTATCTTCTGACTTAGTGCAACAGCTTAGCTTCTGTTCCCTTCTGCAGCGAGGCACCAGGAGGGTGACATGGGGATAGCAAGGCCCCCACCATACTCTTGCTCAAAGTAGGCGCTTTCTCAAACAATGTGGAACTAACCAGCAGCCAGGAGGTTTTGGATGGTGTGTGATTCTTTGTACAGAGCTAATCAAATCATTAGTGCCTGATGTCTAGCTAAAAGCCACAGGAAAGCTAGCCTATAACACTTCCTATACATGTAAAATTGTTCAGCTTTATCTAAACTCAAATGTTCAGCCTATTCTGTAAATAGTCTCATGTTTGAAAGACCATGTAACATTCCCCTAGTAGTAAATACACCCTGTGATAGTAAAAATATAGCCTAGGTATGTTGTGAGGTATAAACTAAAACTGGTGCAAATATCCTCTGATTTTTTTTTTGGGGGGGTGACTTTGGCTAACAGCTTTCTTCAACATAGTTGCATAAATCAACAGGCAATTGTAATACATAAAGTATTGTCATGGTTAAGTTGAACTCTTCCACTTGAGACCTTCACAATAAAGTGATGTGCTTTCTAGTAGAGATGTGCTTGTTGGTATAATTCATTATAAATGTGACCTGCTGCTCTCAGGAGCAGGAGGAGCAGTGAGAGCTGCTGAGATCAGGACGTGAAGCAGAAGGAGGTGTGTTGAGGGGTAAAACATCTTCCCTGCAGAGAGTGCACAAATGAACTTCAATGTCGAGATGCCTGCTACATACTATCCAAACCAATGTTAATATATACAGTAATAAAAGCATTGCAAAACCAGTTGGGCTACACCAGGTGTTTGGTGGTTCTTTGTTTCCCCCTCAGTCACCAGTGGGTCGCTGGGCTGGTGCTGTTCCAGGCTGAACCTGGGGATGTCAGGCTGAGCTGTGTGATGAGCAGGCCTAAAACTCCTGGATAAAGGCACTGTTGTTTCTTAGCTGTGAGCTGAAGTATTGAATATTTTTGCCACAATGGGCCAAAAAAAATTTGTCCTTCAAGCCAAGGATGTAGAAGATGGGAGAATACCAACCCTCCCCCACAAGACCCAATGAATTATTTGCTGTAACTGCTTCAGTTTAACTTTGCTTTCACCTTCTACTTGTGCAGAACAGAAACTTCTCTCTGCTCTGTTCACAGGCATGGGAGGAAATCATCGTGTTCTTGTGCAGAGTACATCACCGCCGTTCAGGTTAAAGGTTAATTAAAGCCAAGTACCAACATTCTGTAACTTTTTTTGGCCACTTACCTTATGCTGCTTCAGAGCTGCCCTTTTTCTGTTGCAGAAAGGGCGTGGAAACCCTTGAATGTTCTGAGGAGTGACTTAACTGCAGTAGCTGGAAGGGGGGAAGGCACAACTTCACCCCAGGACACCAGCACAGCACTAAGGCAGCTCCTGCCAGCAGCAGGTACCAGCAGGTTACACAGAACCTGGCTCCTCCCTGCCTGAGCTCGCTTGTTGATTATTTTATTTGGATTCAGTATTACGGCTTTTTGTGTTTATGAATAACAAAACTGAAAGTTAAGTAGGCTCTGCTTCAGCAGGGAGTGGTAATTATAAACAGGCCTTCAGTTTGCTCCCAAGAACCAGGAGTTGCTATTTCTTGGCTTCTTGCACCTATTTTTGACGAGCATAAACAAACCATGAGGACAGGGCTATTAAAATCACACGGCTTTACTTAGCGAGCGCACGGCACACTATGGATTGCTCAGTTAAAAAACTCTGCCTGACATTTTGCTAACACAGAACAGCCCACTTCAATAAAAAAAAAGGAAGCTGTGTTAAAAAAACAAACCAGAAAAGGCCAGCTGTACATTCCTTGCACAGCTCTGGACATCCCAGCACACCTGCTGTACAGGACACCTTTCTCAAGCCATGGCACAAACCCACGCTGAAATCAGCCCTGTGGGCAACTGGACACAGATTTTGGCATCTCTGGAGAGGTGATGGAGGTGGTTTGGTGCTTGCTGCAATTCTTCTCAGCCCTCCCGAGATGGGCTAACGCAGCCTAGGTCTGACAGAGGCAGCATCTGAAATAAAATGAGGGGTTTGGTGCTGTGCTTTGCCTGCAGTCTGACAAAGAAAGAAACCCCCATGCTCTATTCCCCCATCTCACCAGTGCAGAGGTAGAGGCAGCAATTCAAAAACCACAACAAACCAAACACTACTTATGACACTGTTTTTGTCTTCTAAGAGGCTGGCACCCCTGAAACACTTGCCTCCACTTTTCTTTCAAGGGAGATGGTCAAGAAATAAGCAAACAAGTTTTCCAGCCTCTATACCTGAAATCACTTGCTTCCCTTTCCCACCATTAACACAGCAACCAGAATGTTTCTGAGAAAATACAAAACCAAAATGTATCCCTTCCTCATCTCCCCTGTGCTGTGCAAGGGATCTGGGGAGAGCAGGTGTCTGTGCTGGACTGCTGCCCCCAGCCCTGAGTGACAGGGACCTGCCTACGCGGTCTGCCCTCGTGCTCTTGGGTTTCATCAGCTGGTTCACCCGCACTGCTCTTTCCCCGACACGGTTAAACACGACGGGGCATCTATTTTGAGTCTCCCTGCTGCCTTCTCAGGCCTTCCAAACAGAATCAAACAAATAACAGTGGAGCCTGATGATTGGTGTTTGCTAATTCGAGTGTTTCTCTTCCTGTGCTGCCTCCCCTCTGCCCGTGCAGCAAGGCTGCTTTGCCCCTGCTTACCCAGGGAGCAGCCGTGTGCTGCACCCGCCTTGTCCTGCCCCACGGCAGCCAGGATGGACTTGTACAGGTGCTCTGCGTGGCTTTCGAGCTCCTCCGACTGTCTGGCAATCAGAGCCAGCGTGTCCTTCAGAGCTGGAAAGCAAAAATGCCTGAATGGAGGTGACAGGAATGCCATAATTCAGTGTCTGTCAGAGCTGACAGTTGTGCTCGTCCAGGCAGACTTTGGAAGGAAATCAAGTGTTAAAAATCAATAATGTGCTGTTCATCCCATCCCCACTGTGATGCAGCATTTGCAGGGGGTGGGGACTGACCCAGGAGGTTCCAGGCTCATAATGAAGATGCAGAAATAGGGGGTCCTAGAGAAAACCTTTGGAAAGCCCATCCACAATGCAGCACTGTACCCCTAAAACCCCTTTGGGACTGCAGCTACAGCCCAGCCCTTAGAAATCCCTTCTTCTAAATCACCACAGCAAACACTCTGCGTGTGCTGTGGTGCTGGCCAGGCTGGGCCAGGGATTTTGGGGGGCACATGCCTTGGCCAGCATCACCTGTGTCCATGAGCAGCCCCACACAAGTGCTCCTCCTCACCTGGTGAATTCGATGCCATGCAGTCCAGGAGAGCTTCTCCCCTCTCCAGCACGCTCTCAGTCAGGCTCCGGTGGTCGGCCACATCCTTCCTGAATTCCTAGCATGGCAAGGAGAAGAGCAGCGTTTCTTAGGAGGGTTTTTGAAACACACACCTGTGGCAGGCTGCCCAGGGTGCAGTTTCTGCCAAGCAGGTTCCTGGTGCTCCCAAATTTGGCTTGGCAAACGCAGTGCACCCTGGCCCATTCCAGTGATGCCTGGCTTCCCACTGCCTGCAGCACAGCAGAGGGGAGGGAGCAGAGCACGGGTGACACCCACCAGGTAGCGGTGCAGCGAGGCCAGCACGCTCTCGGCATCCGGCGAGGGTGGCACCCAGCTGCCGGTGACATCCACCACGCTGTACAGCCAGCGGATCAGCTCTTCCAGCTGGCAGCAAAACATCTGCTCAACAAAGCATAAAAAAGGGGTCACTGATCTATTTCTGCAACAGAGACAGCACAGGGACACGAAAAGGTAAGCCAGTGGTGTTTCGGAAAGCGCCCGCTCCCTGTTTCTACCCAACCCTAGCACAGAAACATCCCTAAGCTTGGGAAACCAAGGGTCAACGGGAAAAAGGCAAAAATAAACTCCTGAACAGTTCCAGCACTCACTGAGTGTGGCAGGAATTGAGGGCCACCATGAAATGTCTGCACGGAGAGGTACTGGAGGCTGGTAGCACCCAGGCGGAAGGAGAGGTTGGTCTCCACCACCTCCCAGCCCAGGAGATATCCTCATCCTCTTCACCAGAGCCATACAGTTAATTGGCAGCTGCTTTCCCCAGGAGATTGTCTTGTTCAGTTAAGTGCTTTCATTTATTTTTAAAGCACTTCCGTAAGGGATTATTTTTGTAAGATGCTGCATGAAACCCAGGGGCCTCTGCTGGCACCAAAATCAGGCTCGAGACCTGTTCCTGCTCCTCAAGAGTTTGCCATAAAGCAGTGCTCTTCTCTGGCATTGCAAGTTGGTATGACAAATACAGAGAAGATGCTTTTAAATCAACAGAGTTATTTCCATACCAGAGGAGGGGATGAGTTTGCAGCTCTGTGCATGATAACACTCCTGTGCAAACAGCCTAGCATCATTTCCAAATTCGTCCCAGCACTGGGGTGGGAAGAAGATGGAGAGGAGGGTGGGAGCACAGTGCTGGGACGAATTTAATAATCCACAAACCAATCAGGAAACCCTTCAGAGCTGCTGCAGCTCCTGCCCGGTGCAGCAGCGCTGCAGGATGAGTGGGCTGGGGGACCCAGCTGAGTGCCACATCTCCACCCAGCCTGGCCTGTGACACAGCCCCAGGGAAAGCAAGATGGGCACTTGCTCCATCAGAAGGAATTATCTGCTCTGCTGAGCCCCCCTGCATAAATTACCACCAGCTGCCAGGCAGGACACATCATGCAGAACAGGAAGCTTTAATTAATCCTGCCATAAAGACAGGCACATTTTATTCAAGATCTTCCCAGAATAAAGTTTATTTCTGGTCTCAGCCTACCTTAACACACTGGATAAGGGACTCGCTCTGCTGGCTCTTCTTTGGATGCCCCTTGGCCCGTGGTTCATTTAGGCACATCCCATCCAACGTGTCCCTGAGCCCAGGTGGTAGATGAAGCCCGCGGGGAGGATCCCTGTGGATCCAGCCATTCGATTCTGTGCTTTCCCAGCTGGGCTTTTGGGAGCTGCAGGGTTGCCACAGCCCAGCACAACCCTCAGTATTCCCTCTGTCACCCCCAGCCCTCACTTCTTCTAAAGGAGCCAGCCTAGATGAAAGGGGCTCCTTGCTGGTGCTGTGATGTGCAAGGTTCTGGTGGTCATGCCCAGGTGTCCTTATAGTTAAGGAAAGATTGGACAAAAACTGAGCCAGCCTTTCCAGCTCCTTCAGTCTTGGAGGCAGGGAAAGAAATTCTTCATCACTCTCCCACTCCTTCCTCAGGGGGAGCACTCCTGTGGTGGGTAAAAACCTACTGGTGCTTTTCACCTGCCCTGTGTAGTTTGGGCAGGGGCTTCCTCTGGTATCCCAGCTTCTCCCACTGGCAGCAGGGCGCCCAGGTGAGCTTGGCTCAGATGATTCCACCCTTACATCCTTAGCAAAACCTCTGGAAAGGTGAGAGGAAGCACTCCTTGTAAATGATGCTTTGGCAATAGGTGAAGGTTCAAAGTATGGGACAGCTCCTGAGCAGCCTCTTTTTCCAGGCTTCGGGGTGGAGAATCTCTCTGAAGAGGCTGCAAACTCCCAAAGTCCATTTTCTCTGCTTCCCCGAGCCTGCCCAGCTCGGCCGTAGATGCTGGTGGACCTGGACATGCCCTCAGGAGATGCAGAAAAGCTGTCCAGACCTATTCCTGAGTCATGGAAGAAAGGCTCCGGTATCCTTCCCATCTTGTACCTTGGCTTCAGAGGGTAAGCATAGTCCAGCAAGTCCTCGTACTCCTTGTTGGGGTTCCAGTGGGGGGAGCTGCGGTCCGGAGATGGGGGCAGTGAATCCGGAATGGCACAGGCCCAGTAATCGGCTTGGTAGGAGGAGATCTCCCGGATGCGCCCCACGGAGCTGCGGTAATCGAGCAGAGCGCCCGGGGGCTCCCGCCTCTGCAGGGCCCTGCCTGCCACCCGCCATGGGCAGCACAGCTCCTGGGCAGCCGTGGTGGCCGCAGAAGGGACATCCGTGCTGGCTGGCAAGCTTCCGGAGGGCTCCTCGGAGGGGCCGTTCCCTTCTGAGGACACGGCAGAAAGGCTGAGCACGGAGCGGCTCCGCAGGGCGCTGCCGGGGCTGGGCGGGGTCTGGGGCCGCAGGAGCTCTGGGGTGGAAGGACACGGGGACTGAGCTCCCAGACTCTGTCTCCGACGGCCAGCGTGGGCAGCGTGGCGGCTGCCAGCAAGGACGTTCTCCTCGGCAGAGCTGCGCCAGCTGGGAGGGCTGGACACCGGGTCCCAACCGCCCGATGCCTTCACCTGCTCAAGGACGGGATAGGAAAGGAAAGGGAGAGAGAGAGACGCATGAAATGAAGCACAGCATCCAGATAAAAGGGTCCTTTGTGCTGGGATATGGAGAGAAAAGCCCAACCCCGGACCTGCCATGAGCTGAGGCTGGAAGTGGGACCCTGTTCCATCTGTGGGATGGCCGGCAGCTGCTCAGAGCAGGGCTTGCTTTTAAGGAAAGGCATCTCAAGGGCTTGGGAAGCTGCACGAGTCCTCTGGCAGCAAGAGGCTCATCTAAAGAGCACTGTCCTGAGCGAGTTCCTAGCTCTGCACTGGCAACATGGAATGGAAGCAACAGCCTGGGTGTTGGAGCCCAAGCCCTTCCCCACCACACATCTTAGCCTGGGCAGGGATGGGCACTCTGTCTGGGAGAGATGGAAAGCCCTTCCTGGGAGAGCTCTGACAAACAAGTCCCCACCTCTCCTGGGACTTCCTGGTGGTGCAGCAACGCCTGCAGGTACAAACCCTCTCACCTGCTCTTCTTCTGAGGAGAGGAACCAGTGGCCAACTCGACAAGGCACAGGGCCACCATCAGCAGCTCTATCCACTAACAGCCCTTTCCCTGAGGAGTTCACTCTTGCTCTGGGAAATCCGGGTGCAGATGCTGAAGGCACTTCTGGGGGGCAGCTGGAGCCTCCGTGGGTAAGGTCAGTGGCCGTGTGACTGTGTCTGCTCACTGCCACACCCTCTGTCCCTCGCAGGCCGGGCTGGGCTTCCCCTGTCCCCAAAAGCTGCTGCAGGCTCCCTGCCAGCTCCGGGAAGTCCCTCTCCGTGTCTGCGCTGTCCCACCGGGCATCGCCCTCGGCCTTGCTGCTCAGTGACTCCTCAGAAGGTGACTTCCCCACATCCACGGCCATCAGGACACAGCTTCTTCCACAGGATGATGCTGAGCCTCGGGCTCTCTGGAATACACAGCAATGGCATCTCAGTGTCCCCCTTGTCTCCATGCCAAGAAACTGGGTGTGCCCAGTAACAAAGAGCTGGAGCATGATCGGGGTGAGACCCCAAAATTCATACAGGAGCATCTTGGTACACCAGGTGGGACAGTGGTAAGAGCAAACCCTCACATCCCAGCAGTGTTTTCTGCTTCCGAGGATGTGACACACAGGGAAAATCTCATTCCAGCCCTGGGATGCCAAGAACAAGCCTGGGCTGTATACCAGGCACTGGAGTCCTGCAGTGATGGCCGAAGTCCCCAACCCTTTGTGCACCATGAGGTCACTGGGCCCAATGACACATCATTAACCAGGACATGAAGAACTTTCTGGCGTGGTGAGCCCTGAAGGCTGCTGGGATGGAAAGCTGAGTGTTTTTTAAAGATACAAACCCAAAACCTTGAAGTGGAAGCCACCCAGAAGCAAGAAGCAGCTATAAAAAGTTAGAGAGGGAGGTAGGAGGCTGTAAAACTCAAACCTGGAGCTCAGCGCTGCAGCTTCTACCTCAATTCATGAAATTAACTCTTTGGGAAATTAATTAATGGAAATACTTGCACTGACTGGGCTTGAGTGAGGAGCTGCTGCAGGATAACCCGTGAGCCAAATGAAGGAGACCCAACACAGCCTCCGCCAGCAACTCCAGCCCAAACCAAGGTGCTGGCAGCAGGAAACGTCGGCAGAGTGGTTCTGCTGGTACTGCCCCAGCTGGTGCCAAGGGAGCACCAGCAGCAAACCCAACTAAAATTAAACTTAAATTTAAAAAAAAGAGGTGAGAAAGAATTCCCAAACAATACTTGGAAGTGGGAAACAAGATGACACTCCCTCCCTCGGCCAGCTCTTTTGTCACGGTCTCGTTTCACGATCCCCCCCTCCTCCTCCTCCCGGGTTTTCCCACGGGCACGGGAACAAAGAGCGGCGGGAGGACGCGCCGGGTCTCCCGGGGAGACCAAATCCCCGAGCCAGCAGCTGATCCCGCTCGGCAGCGGCTGCGGGGGGACAGCAGAGCCCCAGGACACTCCTGAAATTGCTCCAAAGCCGACCCTGCGCGCACCACGTTATCCGGAATGCATCGCGCTGCTCTCTTCTGCCCCCAGAAAGGTTGTGCTTCCACACAAAGAGCTGGGGTTGCTGTAAAAAATGTAATCCATAAATCCGCCCTTGTTACGTGACTTTAAAATGTATGTAAAAGACAGAAAAGATAGCAGGGCATCCGAGCAGCCTCTAAAGTTTAGAAGTGAATGTGCTGTAACCAAAAGTGAACCTCAGGACAGCTTTACTTTGAAGATGCCACGTTAAATTCAAAGGGATTTGAACGTCGTTACCTCCACCAGATTTGCTGGTTTGGGTCAGGTGTCAGCCCGGCAAAAACAACTGTAAAACACATCGAAGTTTGACCTTAAATCTGAAAATCACGCGTTAAGCAACATAAAACAAATCTTACAGGTCACGACCCATCTGTTATTTTCCTGACTGTGTGGAGGAGGACAAATATTCTGAAGTTAAGATCATTTGTTATCTTACAGAGGCAGCATGCAGTGATTTACATTTCCACGATGCCATTGGTCTTTAAAAAAAGAGCAAGTGCTGGTTCACAGGTTCATTAAATCTCCAGAAGCTAATTGGATGCTAAAGAGAAACCAGGAAACCTGCCAATACACAGGAGTGAGAGTAAATCTGCTTACTGCAGGATTTGTGAGGGTATTTAAAGGGACACCAGAGATCTCCCTGCATTTTCCAAAGTCTCCAATTCAGGCAGCTGATTTCAATTAACTTCAGAGGCAGCTGAAGTTATATCCAAAGCACACCCCGACACAAACGAGACGGGGACGTCGCACACACCCCACCCACAGAACAATCGGGCAAAAACTCGTATTTAACAACAGAGTGAGAAGACTACTGCCACTAAGTGCAACTCCCAGCTACACTCTAGAAAACGAGCTTTCTCACCATTTTCCAACAAGCCCCAAAAAATTCAGAGGTCAGGTTGCCAGTGGCAGCGACGCATCCAGAACAACCCTGGCGACGGGAAGAAGCAATCCCAAATCCTGGGGCAGGACTGAGGAGGGATGTAGGACCACAGGCACGGTGGAAACTTTCCACTGGCCTCAAAAGCACGGGAAAACAGCCCAAACACCCAAGCCCTCAATTGTCTCACAGAAATGATACCCGTGGCCGTGATTTCAGATAACAGAAGACAGTGGGGCTACTTCATTCATTTCAAAGGGAAGGTCCGCGGGGATGTCTCCTGAAGGGCGATCCCTGAGCTTCCTGACGCCGCCAGGAGGGAGCGGCCGGCGGACAAGGAGGGCTCTGCCCAGGGAAAGGCTCCCACCGCCCGCGGGGCTCGCCCGCCTCACGGAATGCACGGGCAGCAGCGGATGCTGACGGAATTTCCGTCTCCCGCCAGCTCCGCTTTGGCCGGGCAGCATCGCTGGGGTTGGTCTGGGGAAAACCAAAACCCCACACCGCTCCCGCCCCTCAGGCCGGCGGGACTCTCAGGGCTGCTGTTTTCTGCTCCCCCTCCTTGCCCGCTTTCTGTCCGCCGCTTTTTAAAAAAACGGCAATTAAGCAAAAAGACAAGAAGTACAGGCAAAGAGGCCGAGGAGGCGCCGCACCGGACGGCACCGGGGTTCCCAAGGGAACGCGGCCCGGGACCCCCGGGATCCCCGCCGGGCCCCCCTCACGCCGCGCCCCGGCCCTCACTCACCGAGCGCCGGCCCCGCCCCGCCCCCTCCGCGCCGCCAGCCAATGGCAGCCCCCGGCCCCGCCCCCCTCACGGCCCCTCACGGCCCGGCCGCGCCCCGCGGGACACCGGGAACCTCGGGAGCGTCCCGGGACGCCCTTGAGGAGCCTGTGTAACAACAGGGTGTTTCCCTGTACCCCCGCATTGGCCTGGCAGCGGCACCGCGCTGCAAAACGACTGAAACGGGCCCGGCGGGAGCGCCGCGGCCAAGGGATCCCGGTGTCCTCCGGGCACAGCTGCGGGATGCTGAGGGTGACCTCCCCTAGGGGTGATCCCTGTGGGATGCCGGCCATGCCCGGCCCTCGGGGCAGCTGTCTGGGAAGATCCTCGAGCCAGGCTTTAAAGCAGGCTGCTCTGGGCTTTGTACCCGGCCAGACCCTTCCGTGGTGGCTGGAGTGGGCACATCCCGACAAGTTCCCGAGTCATGCAGAAATACAAACCTTCCTCCTTGTTGCTGCCCACTGGCTGATTCTGGTTTTTGTCCATGTCACCTGCTCCTGGAGATTATTTCTTAGCTAATGCTGAGACTTTCTAGAGGTAAATGTCTGATAAAGCACTTTGTGGACAATATTGTTCCCAGCTTTAGGCCAGGAAGGACCAAAGAGACACCCTGGATTTGCTTATCAGTTTGGCAGCAGGGTGAGGGGAACAGCACAGGAATCCCATAGGTATCCCTGGCTAGTGCTTTGGCCCTGCAGCCTGCTCCGGGCCTGCCATCCCAGCAGTATGGTCCAGATTCCCTGGCTAGGAACTGGGTTTATTCTGCTGCTCCCAGCCCCATTTACATCCCGGAGCTGACCCATTTACATCCTTATCCCTAGAGAAACACGGTGGGAATATCTTTTCCAGAGCTGCTTCAAGAAGCGGGGCTGTAAGTCTGCAGTAGAATGCGGTGTGTGCTCTCAGAACTCACAGCCAGGAAAAATCCAGGATCACCTCTGTTCCTGTGCAGTATTTCTGTATTGGGGGTTTCTTTGATGAATGTTACATCAAGCCTCCCGGCAGGCTGCACATCCCTCTGCCCCGGATGCACGCATTCTAGAGTTGCCTTTTTCTTGGCGTTCACACGGGCAAAGCCCTTGTGAAAGAAAATCCCTTTAAAATGTTGTTTATTGCTCGTTCTCCAGGGAGCCGCTCGCCTGCCAGTAGAGGCCGTGCTGGTTTCGGGCCGCTGAGTGGAACGGCGGAAGCAAACACGGATGGCTCATGATTCATCCCCAGGCCGGGCTGTTTTTAGCCGGTTTCAATTACTGGGAGCTGCCAGGCATTGTTCTGGGAGCTGAATAGCACCCGGGCCGGCAGGAAAGGTCTGCGTCCTGTTCCACCCCCGATCAGAGTGCCAGGATGTCTGCAGGAGCAGCCAAAGCGCCCAGAAACCTTTCCCCTCCCCTTGGGCTTGGGCTGAGTGGGTGTCAATAAACAAGGGGGAATCAGCTGGTGATCTAAAGGAGAGGTTATTAAAGAAATTCAGGGGGACAATACCGATTTTCTTCTGCTGGCATCTGGCCATCTTTGTCAGGAACTTTGCTGAAGAGAAACTGGCTTATTTGATCTGTAATATAAAGTCAACCCATCCAAACTCCCACCCAAACTCACTCAAGGCTGGCGAAGAATAACAAAGATATTTTCTTGCTGATTTGAGACCTCAGGATTCTTTCAAACTTGGGTTTTTCCAGCAAAGACAATGGATTCCTCTGCACCCATAGATGCAACAATTCAGCAGTAATCTCCATTTCTATGACATGAACTAGAGCTTCCTTATGATGATCAGATTTGAAAGCAGTGTACTTCTGATATATGAGAAGTTACCTTTGTGGTGAGAATATTTTTTGCACAGAACTGGATCCATCCTGAACACCTGTATGTATTCAGAGTTTTAATAAGCCCCTGACTGCAGTGACCTGCAGTTATCCAGCATCTTTGGCACTTCAGTTTGTTACTTCTTTCTGCCCTGAAGGGTTTCAAGCTACCAGCCAGACACTCGGCTCTCTAGGATGAAACCTGAAGCCTGGAGGTGCACCATATGTTCTTGCACAGCATCTGCACTATCTTCAGCATCAAATTTCAGTCTCGCAATGCAAATGTTTGGGATGGATGAGACGTCAGCAAATGCAGGGCTTGGCCTAACCTATTTGTTCCCTGACTGTTAACAATATTAATTAGTCTTCGTACAAACTGCTCAGGGCTCTGTTTGGGCTGCCTAACCCTTCTTTGAAAGGTGTTTGCAGGTGTCTGTCCTTCTCTTCTCAAGGCTTGTTAGCCTTTTCCTTTCCCCCGAGGTCAGGATTTCCACAACTTTCTCTCTGTTCTCATCTTCATCCTTTGGGCCACATTTCTTTGAAGCTCAACACCGATCCAAAGCCCCAGCATGGGCTTGGCTGTGCTTAGGCAGAGCTGGTGTGATAGTCCAGGCTGTGATCCTGTTACACGCCCTGGAACAGGATCTGCCTTACTCACAGCACAGGACTCCTGCTTCCGACTGCCTGTAACTTCCTGGTCCTGCTCCTTCACCTACCGCTTCCCACCAGCAGAAGTGCAGGTAATTGCTCCTATCTAGATTCATTCTTTCCAGCCTCTATATTTTCCAGACTCTCTCTCAATTTTTCTGATGTTGCTGTGAATTTCAGCCCTGCAGTTTTCCATTTTCCCAGACTTTCTTCTCCAGCTAAGGCCTGCATATTTTCTCTGTGGTGACATTTTATGTCACTGATCAGTTACTTATGGCTCTGGAATTCCAGTAGGCTCCCAAGGAAGCCAGTCATTCAGCTGGACACTGCTCTGGTGATGCCTCCATAAGCAGGTTCAAGCTCAGCCGTGTTGCTTTAACTTCTTTATAAAGTCTCTTGTGAGAAGACTTGCCTGAAGCCTACACACTTCCCATTGCTCCTCCAGATCATCACTGCACCATTACTGAATATTTCCTAATAAAGGTAGCTGCCACTTTTTCTTCCTCACTTTGGAGAACCACCTGAAAATACGACTTAAGCACACCCGTGGCAGCTGACAAATGAAATATGTAAGGCAGGGTTAAGGAAGAACAGAGGGAAAACCGGAATGACCAGTATTTTAACGTCAGCATGGAAGTGCTGAGTTGGGTGTGTTGTCCAGTGCTGGCAGCTGGGCTGTTTGAGTCCTTTTGCCACTTGTTTGCACAGCTGGACCGAGTGGCAGGATTTATTAGCTCAGGGAAAAGGTCAAACACAGAAACTGCACTTCTCCTTTCTGGCCACACGATGTGCCCATCACACCACGAACCCAGCCCGCCAGCATCTGCAGACGTAGCCACAAAGGCAGGGGGTTCCAGGGGTTTGTATTCCCTCACAGCACCCCCTTACCTCTAGCCAGGCCCCCTAAAACACTCACACAGCTGCAGACCAGGGCCAGGTGCCGTGGAGCAGAAGGTGGAGAATGGGATGGAGTTGGTGTGGTCCAGAAGCTCTGCCTTGGAGGAAGGTGACAAGCTGCTGTGAAAGAAATAGGAGCCAAGTGGTCAAGAGGCAGTGGCAACTCTTCATCAATGTGAATTATAATGGCCAGTGAATAATTGGAATTAAGTTTACTTACTAAATGTGAGATTTACTTCTGCTTTCGTTGGGAAAATGTGAGCAAGTTCTTTTTCATTCTAACTGCTGGGATGTCTTGGGCCCCTGTCATTTGTGTGTTCTCTGAGCAGAACTAAGAGCTGGCATCTGCAGGAACCAGTCATCAGCACAGAGATTTGTAAAAGAAATATTGGCATTAGCACAGATTAAAATCTTTTTATGTAAGTGCCAGAAGAAATAGAACTCGGGAACTAAAAACGGTTTAAATTTATAACAAATGACACCAGAAAAAAGTTTGGGACTGATAATTTGAGCCATTGCTAAGACCACAGGACACACAACTCACTTGAGGGAGAGCCTCCTCCCCTGACAGCAGAGGATAGACATCTCCCATTTGCCTCCCTTGCAGCCAGGCAGGAAGAGAGACTGCAGCAAAGGATCATCACAAAACAACTCTTCATTCATCAATGTGAATTATAATGGGCAGTGAATAATTGGAATTAAGTTTACTTACTAAATGTGAGATTTACTTCTGTTTCGTTGGGAAAATGTGAGCCAGTTATTACTGTTAAGGATTATTAAACAACTGCCCCAAAACTGGGATGTTTAGTGGAGAATTCACAGGCATCACCCCTTGTGGTGTATGTTGCACACAAGTGATTGGGGCTGGACAGAACTTGTTGCATGACAGTGAATGAGATCTGTAAGAGAACCAGCGTGGATGGCTACAATGAGCATAAAATGTAAATAAATGCCATAGTCCCCTTCACAATGATTCAAAGAGACTTTAATGCTTATAATGGGAGCATAGCAGAGATCTGACTTCCAACAAACCTACACATTTTAAAGGTGACCAGTTAGTGCAGCTGTACCACACAACCTGTGTGAATCAAACCATTCATTTCAGGGCAGAATAAATTATATTGTCTTCTGTTTAACTCACAAGGCACTTTCCTATAATTCTATCTACCTTAATCAGACAAACTGGGGATTAAAAAAAAAAGTACTAATCTGCTCATTGGCCATAATTTCATTTCCTCTGCAAATATTAAGTTAGAACAACAGCAGTGGCTTTTGTAATAAATTTACTTTTAAATGCTTTTCATGTGAACAAGAGAAGTGTGTGTTGCCTGCCTAGAGCTTAGAAGAAAGAAGTGAGGAGCATTTTCTCAAAAAAATGCTTCAAAAAACCCAACAAAATTAAGAAGTAGTAAAGCAGGTGGCCAGATTTGTAGGTGGTGGTAGAAAACCAGAATAAAATTAATAAACTTTAATTAGAACTTCTCCAACTTTTATCTCATTGTTGAAATATTATAAGAAACCATCTCTTTATCCATAATAATGCCTAACAAGGGGTAATAATGTCTGGCTGGAGGCACCTGGGACTTAGTCTAAGGCTTAGCTCAGCTCTCATTAAAGACAAGCAATCATTCCACCTTTTCCATGGGTCTCACAAGACTTCATGGGTTTCATATGGCAAATCACTCTGGCTCTGGAGACTTCAGAAAACCTGTATGCAAAGGTGACATGTGAATGGCTCCAGGCTCTGGCCCCAGAGGAGCAGAACTGAACTAGTTCAGCTAGGAAGTGAGAAGCCAAAGACACAACCATGGAGTCAGATAGGCTTTTTGGAAACCACCACATTGGTGGTTTTGTAAGATTTATATTCCAGGGCATAACACCAATCACAATTTGTAAATCATAAATGGGCAGGTCCTTCAAATTCTGCTTCTTTCTTCTGGTGCTTGCAATTCTTGTGAATTTTGCCCCCTTGTTTATTTGTTCTGGGAGTTTAATGCTTGAAGCTAACCCACCTACACTTACATAGTAGATGCTTTTCCCTGGATTTGTGATGTTATGTGTGTGCATCTCAGGACAGACTCCCCCTTTGGAGATATGTAAGCTTTTAATGGAAAAGCTGTATCAAACCCACTTAGATGGCAAACCCAGGCCCTCAATCCTGAGACCAGCACATTGCTTGGATGGCTGTGTGGCAAATCTAAAACTACCCTGAATTTACCAGCCTGGCTGCCTATTGAAAAGCATTTCCTAATGATTACTGCCACTCTTCAATCCTTCTCCAAGGAACAAAGTCAGTTGGCTTGGCCGAAGGGCAGCAGGTGTGCCTGTCAGCCCTTCTACCCCACCACTGCATAGCTGCTAATCCAGCCTTTCCCAAAGATCCTTTATAGCCCAGCAGCTGTGCAGAGGGCTTGGAGAAATGCCAGCAGGGAAAGGGTTCAATGCTGACAATCAGTGACACCAGCATGCCAACGAAAGGCAGGGTCTGGGAAAGTGGAATCAAACACCAAACTGCACAATTCTCATGCAGAGTATCCAGGTGTGCCTGTCAGCCCTTCTACCCCACCACTGCATAGCTGCTAATCCAGCCTTTCCCAAAGATCCTTTATAGCCCAGCAGCTGTGCAGAGGGCTTGGAGAAATGCCAGCAGGGAAAGGGTTCAATGCTGACAATCAGTGACACCAGCATGCCAACGAAAGGCAGGGTCTGGGAAAGTGGAATCAAACACCAAACTGCACAATTCTCATGCAGGGGCATTTCCAAAGGAGTCTTTCCTCAGGTGACACAGCTTGGTCCCACTGCTTGTCCCACTGCCTCTGCAAGGCTGATCCAACTGAAAGGCCAGCTATTCTCCAAACAAAGATGGAAACATGAATTCTGTTTGGGGTGGTTTTTATTTTAGATTGAGAAGCTACACAAAGAGAGAACAAATATACATTTCCATGAGAGAAGGGAAAAAGAGAGCATCCCATTGTGTCACCCTCCTAATACAACAAACCATCCCAGCCAGAGCCACAGGAGGGGTTGCTCCCCAGGTAGGCAGGGAGTCCTTACTGCAAAGAGTACAGCATACAACAAACATCTGTAACATCTGTCCCGGGGTCACACACCCCCAGACACAGGGGAATGGTCTGTTCTTTGCATGTGGGCACCTACATCTGCTCTTGGCAGACAGTGGAAAGGTGATACAGAGTCACAGGGGTGAAACCCACAGCTTTGAAAGAGGAACAGCTACTGATGGGCACAAGGCTCAACACACCCACATGGCACAAACAACTCTTCAATAGAGTGGTTACTCTAAGCACAAGGCAGATACGTTTGTATCAGTGATACTGGATTGTACTGGAGTGGATGGCAGTGAATTTCAGAGTTCATCTTTCTTTTTATTAAAGTAATTAAGCAAACGGTTTAGCATATAAAAATACAATAATACTCCCTCCTAATTAGAGCAATTTGTGTTCAGGTAGAAATAAAAGCACACACACACATACACACCTCAGGTTTGCTGCTAGAGAGCTCACAGGATAAAGAAAAGAAAACCATTTTCCTTGTCTCACACCAGGACATCACATTCTCCCTCCTGTCTCCAGGAACAATGGAGTCTTTCAGCTTTGGTGCATAGTTATATTTGAAAGCCAAACAGCAACTTGGAATTTGTCCTGAAGGGAACCAGGACAAGGCACCTTTAAGGATAATAAGGCAGAAGGGGACTCCTCATGTGCAGGGGTGGCCCTGCTATCCCTGAATCTGAGGGATTAATCAGAATCTAATCAAAGCCTTCACCCTCACAAGGTGTGAGTGAGTCAGTCTCAGTTTGCTGTAACCAAGAAGCAGTTCAGGAGCAGAGGATTTCTCAGCTATTTGCAGTGCTATGCATGCTCTCCATCCCACACAGCACGGCCTTGCAAGAGTGCAGCCAGGATAGTAACTGAGGAAGTCTAATAAGACTGTGTCCTTAAAAGAATGGAATTCTCATGGATGGCAAACACATCACCTCCACAGTGGCCTTCAGGGAAGACAAGTCAACAGAGCATCTGTTGTGGAGCAGAGCAGGGAAGCGGTGACAGCTGGGCCACCTTGGTCACAATTATTTGACTAATTAAGTGTAAAATGTCATTAAGGTATTGCCTTAATGAAGCAGGGGTTGTTCAGTCAGACACTCTTCAAAGCTGAAAATATGTCTTTGTCCCCTCCCAACAGGACAGGAAACAGTCCATGTCCTCAGATGGGGCCAGAATATCTTTAAGTTTGATCTATGTACTATAGGAGCCTGATCCTGCTGGGATCTGGGCAGACTCCAAGGAGCACAACAGACTCTGCAGGAGGGATACAGAGGAGGCGAACTGAACAAAACATGAGGAAGTTTCCTTCTGCATCAACACTGACCACTAGGAAAACACTTTTTTATTAGAGGCACCACATCATAAGAATACTCTAAGCATGTAAAATGCCTTTAGTTATAGCCAAGAAAGATTGCTTTAAAAACATTGCTTTACTGCTGCTTTGTTGATCATGGTCATCTTAAAGGGCCCAGACCATTCCTCTATGCTGCTGCGGAGGTATCTCCATCAGAAATCCAGAAACCACAGAAAGCTCAGGAAATTACATCAATGCACATCAGTGAAGGCCCTGGCCTGTCCTTTTTGCAGCATTCCTTCTAGCTCTAAAAAAAGCTACAATCCAAACCACTTAACATCTAGAGCATTTTTTATGTGGGAATGTAATCTGGGGGATTCAGATATTGTAAACAGTTCCTTGAGAGAAGAGTTCCCTTAGTAATTTCCTTGTGCAACATGTAACTGCAATTAAGTTGCACGCACATGCCATATGCAGTTTAGTTTCAATTACTAAATACATGCTTGGCAAGGAAGAGCATTACTTTCTCAGTGTTTTTTTACCAGAAGGAGCAAGTGAAAGCTATCCTAAGGAACATCTAATGCTAAATTTCTCAGTCTCTGTGGCTCAAAACCACACCGTTAACTTTGCATTACAACAGAGTTGCCTCAAAATCCATTTCCTCATGCTGGTTCCTGTTGGTAGCCCTGCTTGCCTTGCAACATCTGTGGCCTTGGGAGAGAAGTATAAATGTTTCTTGAGCAGGATTTTACAAAAGAGCTGGCCAGCTGAAATGTCCACAGTCCTCACCTGGCACCGAGATCTGAGGTTAAATCCAAATGATATTTCATAACTGTTAAGGATGATGCATCTGCTGACACTGATACAGAATTTGATAAGTAACCACCCTGTGAAATCATGAAGATATTTTTTTCCCTCTCCTCTATTAAAATCTCTGTATGGAATCAAATATCTTTATAAACCCTCAGATGTGGATTCTTTTAAGGAGGTGATAGTTGTTAGCTAACAATGAACCTGGCTTTGGAACCCAGAGTCTGCTCCTTGCTGGCTTGGCAACTCTTCATGTGACTCGAGAGAGAGCTCTTTCACCTTTTCCTGTATTCATTCACTTGTGCAGCTGTGAACTGATGCCTGCTGGTCACAAATGCCTGTAAAGACCCCATGCAGAGAATGAATTCTGTGTTAACATTAACTTCTCAAGACAGTGCTCAGATGTGAAGACCTACGTGAGCCAAATAAGGCTCTTGATCACTTATTGTCAGAGTTAAAATATTCAGGGGCAACTGTCTCAATGTCTTGCCCAAAGTCTGGAAAAAGTTTTAAATCATTTGTCAAATGTTTCCTTTTCCCTCCTGCCAGAAAACTGAAGCAGCAAGTGAGCATGGCTTTCATCAATATGCTCCCATAGATAACAAGTTGGTCTTTGTCCTTGGAGAATAATGGTCTCCATGCATTTATCTGAGGAGCATTTGTCCTAGCTATCCTGCAAGGAGGAATGTGGGTCAATCCCTGATCCAGAACTGTACTGCTGTTCCTCTGGTCATGGCCAGCAGCCAGCAGCAGCTTATGAGAGCTCCACGCTGGCCCTCTGCATGCTGCCTTGCTGCATTTCAGAAGCTTCAGCACTCCTGCCTCTCCCTGCAAATCCCGCCCAAGCAGCAGGCAGGGATTTGCATTGTCTCTGCTACATGCCAGACAAATGCCTCCAGCCTCTTTGATCCTATCTATATCAAAATGCCAAGGAAAAGATGCTTCTTTATCCTCTTGCTTACCCTGCGCCTCTGCAGCCTTCCAGCTCTTCCTTCTTTTTCTCCACCTTTGTCACCCATACTGACAAGACAACTTCTTTGAGTTGAAAAGCTCTTTCTCCCACTGAAACTAGACAGGAACTAAGCTGTCAAGACTCTCAGTTTAGATGTTGAATCCATGGTGATGTCTGTTAATTTACCTGAGCCTAAGCTTTCATGGCACGTCAAGTGGAGATGGAAGGAGGCAGATAGAACAGGGCACTGTGTTGTCCTTGACTAAGTCACATCCCTTTTCTGAACTGCAGCTCACACTGACACCACCTCCCCTGCTCCCCCCGAATTTGCCCAGCAAATGCATCCACCTGATCTCTTTTCCATCAGTCATTCCTCCTCTAGCACAATGCAACTCCGCATATTTGATTATTTGATTCCTTTCAAATTTTTGAAAAGTTCATTATTCTTCAAGATTTACTGCTCTGTGTCTTAAGAGCTTAACTCACTATCTTCCAACTATGGCCTGTGAGAGACATGTAAATATCTGTAAACCTAATTTACAGAAAAGGAAGCACAGGTACAGGATTTATGCAACCTGCCTAATTCTGTGCTGTTCATCTGTCACCAGATCAGTGATTACAGGCAGCTCTGTCATTATGAACTGCCAAGGCTCTGTTAAAATCAGTGAAGACGTAACAATTTTTCTTTGGTGAGAGTTGATATTTTGGTCTTTTGACTTGGTACCTGAGGCCCATGGCTTACTGCCTGTGGGAGGGTCAGGATTAAAAATTATCACTTCCAACAGGATGATTCTTTACAGTGGCTGCAGAAATGCTCTGTGTTAGCAGAGTGAAGATTTAGCCCAGGTTGTTGACCAATGCTGCAAGTCTTTGCAGAAGAGGTGGTGATTTTGTCCCTTTTGCAAGCTCTTGAGGACACAACCTACAAAATATGGCTGGGTGGTCACTCACAGAGATGACAGGGACTTTGACTTGACTGAGAGAGGAACTGCGTAAACACCTCAGATTTCATTGTTCTTGCTGCAAAATAAGGAGGAACCACAGGAGAACAGGAATGGTGACACTGGGTCAGGTCCATATCTGGCATCAGTCCCAGCAAAGACCCAGGGAAGAGCATGGGAACAGGAAAGCACCAGGAAAGCCTGCCCCTCACAGCCCCCCCCAGTCTCTCCCCACCTCAGGGCCACTGCCTCCTCAGAAAAGACAAAGCAGAGATTGTTTCACCAGCCCATGTGGTACTTTGGCTGGCTCCACATCTCTGTTATAGCTGAGGGACACAGTCCTGTTTGTCACATCCTGGCAGGGGAAGCCCTGGGATTGGCTTTAGTCCGTTCTCAACACAAAAGCCATCCTGATTGCAAGAGACATCCCCAGAAGGGGCTGAAGTCCTTTGCAATTGCCCAGGCTTGTAGAGCAATTACAAACACCAAGACTCAGGTAAAGCTCAGTTCTTAGGATCTTCAAAATCTTTACTGAAAATATCCTACAAGCAGTCAAGTCCTGGCATCTTCCACTGCTCACTACAGTTTTTCAGGCATCTACACTCATATCTCACAGCACAGAACAAGCACCCTTCTCAATATGAGAGAGAGATACTGCTTGGCACTCTCAGGGCAACTCTAAATTACCAAGGCTCACAAGCCTCTGCTGAGTCCAGGACAGGAGCAAGGCAGAATGCAAACTGGAGCCTCAAAACTCTGTCCACTCTCCCATTTATTCCTGAGCCACTGAAACATAAAAAGAACACAGGGTATTCCAGGAAACAGGATGAGATCAGGCAGTGATAAATAAAGCATGAAGTGAAAAGTGAATCCTAGAGAAGAAATAAAAGATGGTGCAAAATGGTCAAAGAAACTTCACTGCAAAAAGGCTTGCAGACTCTTCAATATTTCATAGAATCCACTGAGTTGGAAGGGACCCAAGAGGATCATCGAGTCCCACTCCTGGCCTTGCACAGGACACCCCAAGAAACACACCGTGTAATTTCCATATCTTTCTCTCAAAAAGCAATTTCAGTACTAGAGGGTAGCATGTGAGAGGAGGAGAGAACTTGTACCTTCCAGGAAAAAAAAAACAAAACAACAAGAAAACCAACCTAAAATCAAATAGAAAATAGTGTTTTCTGAAAATAGTGTTTTCTGTAAGGAATTTATTTCCTCTAAAATGAAAAAAAAAAAAAAGCAACTGACAAAAGGTTTCCAATTTACAATTATATCAGGAGAACAGAAATATATGTCCAGTCAAGAGACATTGGAGTTAAGTACCACACTGGCACCAGATTTGTGGAGTGCCTGGGTGAGAGCAGAGCAGAGCAGGTACCCCTGGCTGCACCTGCAAGGCTCCTGAGCTCCTTCTCAGCTCACAGCCTCCTGGAATAGAAAGCTCCCAGTATAACACATTACACTGCAGGTCAAGAACAGCATCTCAAATGTACATGCCTCACTGCCCTTTCATTTTTCTCCCAGAAGCCTCACCTGAAGACCCTGACCACTTAGAGCAAATGGCAAGTCTTCCACCTCATCAGGCTTACCACCAGGATCCACATCATTACAGTGGCAGTTGTTGGAATGTACCACATTTTTTACAGTCTCAGAGAATGCAATACTGAATCTTTCATAGTCCTACCTCAAAAAAACAATCCAGGTAGAGTGTTCTAGAATGCATCACGGCTATCATGAGGAATGGGAACATCACAGAAAAACAAGAAATGTAAATTCTGACACAAATTATTAAAAAATGACCAAGAAGATGTTCTGACAAGCAGTAATTATCCAGCACTACTGCTTCCATAGATTCCTCTTCTTGTGCACAAACAACAAAAGACGTGGCACATTTTTAAGTCTGAAGTATGGTTTCTGTAAGACTACAGATTTCTGGCAGGTTAAGAGCTGAATACTCATGGTTCATATAAATCCTACAATACCTGTCTCCAAGAAAAGGAGTATCAGATTTCCTTGATTAAATTCCTGCTAAGAGAATGATTTGACCTCCTTAAATCCAACTGCTCTAACATGGGACTAGGCATTCACACTGATGCAAAACATGGCAACCCACTAGTGGGGACTGAGAGAAGCATTCAGTGAAGACTGTGAGCTTCTGCATTGCTAGCGGAAAATACTAATACTGGGGTATTTGCTTCAATTTTCCATTTCCTGGGATCCCCTGTCAGGAACAATGTGCCACAAGCTATGACACACTGCTACAAGGATGAGGCACGCTCCAGCTGCAGCACCATAGGGAAGGAGGATTACATGGCAAAGGCAAAGTAGTGCCTTGCAAGGAAGCCCAGCCTTTGGGTTTGCCCAGGGCAGTACTTCTACCTGTGGGCAACAACAGCTTCAGGGTGAAAAAAAATTTAAATTGTGATGTGTTCTCTGAAATGGTGCTGTGATGCTTCATGAATTGTCATGTTAGTACTGCCCTCATGTGCTGATCCACAGTGAGGGAGAGCAGCACAGAACCACAGAATGTTAAAGGGTTGGAAATGACCTTAAAGACCATCCAGTCACAATCCCCCTGACGTGCAGGGACACCTCCCACTAGAGCAGGTTACTCAAGGCCTTATCCTGCCTGGCTTTGAACACTGTCAGGGCTGGGGCACCACAACCTCCCTGGGCAATCTGTTCCAGTATCTCACCAAATTTAATCTCTTTCAGTTTGTATCCATTGGTCCTTGTCCTACCACTACAGTTCCTGACAAAGTCCCTCTCTGGCTTCCCTGTAGACCCCCTTCAGATACTGGAAGGTTGCAATGCAATCTTCTCTTCTCTGGGCTGAACAGACCCAACTTTGTCAGCCTGTCTTTGCAGGGGATGTGCTCCCATCCTCTTTGTGGCCCTCATCTGGACTTGCTCTGACAGCTCCATGTCCTTGTTATGTTGGGAACACCAGAACTATACACAGTATTCCAGGGGGTCTCACAAAAGCACAGGAGCTAAACATCTGATAAGGGATAAAATTAAACTACAGAACCCAGCCCACAGGGGACAGTCAAGATTTTCAGCTTCCTTGAGACACCCATATACTATTTCAAAATCAAAGTATTTGGGGTTCTGGTGCACTCAGATATTTCAAAGAGATGCTTAGACTTAAAAATGTGCAGTATTTGGGGTTCTGGTGCACTCAGATATTTCAAAGAGATGCTTAAAATGTGCTTTTTGGTTTCCTGAGTTGAAAGGAGTCGGGATGATTCTAACAGGAAGAAATGCGAAGTTGATCTGCTGGGCAAAAGACATCCCTAAGAATTGTGTTTGTCTCCTTCCATTTTGAAAGTGAGCCAAGGAATGACCAAATTTTGTGGACATGGTTACAAATAAACCGGTTAAGAAGAAACTCCACCTGCAGTTTCCCAGAGGGCTGACTAATCCTTTCCTGCTTGGATTGTCTGCATGGCTGCAGTGCACCGGGTTAACCAGCCAGTCATGACACACTCACTGCACTCAGGGATGGCCACATCTCACTCTGAGTGTCTTCCTGCAAAATTCATTGTGTCCCTTTACCAGGAGGGATGCTTTGCAAAGGAAGGCAGCTGCTGCTTATGGAATTGGAGTTGCCTCTTCCTAGTGCTGATATCTTTCCAAGATAGATTCCTCTGAAGCAAGAGAGAAGAAAGAAAAAGGGAGACTTTAGCATTACTTTATATCAAAGCTAAGTATAAATATATATTGCTGAATTAACAGTGTGGAGATGGACCATATGCAATCTCTTGTTGAAGTAGCCAAGGGAAAACATCACAAGTCCAGGCAAATCTTGGCATGCCTAGTTGTAATTTTCTAACTATTAGCATCCAAAGAGCCAAGATAAAGCAACAGGATCTTTGAAATGAGTTTGCCAGACTTTGTTCAGATTTGGGATGTAAATTCAAGAAGGACAATGTAAAGGCAAAAAGGAGAAGTAAGAATCCAGAAGCATTTTGCTGAACTTCAAGCAAAGGTTACCACCTGCCATGAAAGCATTACCCTGGCCCAGCACCACCCAGAATTACTGCAAGTAAACTGCTGCCAGAAAATCATTTATGACAGGACCAAACTCCTAACAGGAACAGGTTGCCAGCTCCCAGACAGAGATCACTGGGGTTAAAAACTCACCTCTTTTCTTCCCCTTTCAAGCCAAGACTCAGAGTTGCCTGTCATCAGTATCCACATGATGCGTGTTCAGAATTTTTCCTCCCCTACTCAATTTGGCTGTAAGAGAGTATGACTGAAGTTGTTTTGTTTGACCCATTAAATAAACATGAGCAGGACGTGGTGTGCTAACAGAGAATCATGTGTGTTTTCATGAAGGGAACTGATTTCTGGATTTATGGATGTTGTCACAGGCAAGCCTCTTTCAGACATACTAATGCTGGAACAGACTCTGCATTTTTTTCAGCCCCAAAGGGATTACTTTAACAAAATTTGTTCTTCTGGATTTTTTCCTTAACAGCTTGGTTAGAAGAAAGGAGGAAACCAACCCCTGATCTGCACGAAGATCTCCTCTGTTTGGTCCTACAGTTTGGGAGTTACTAACCAAGGAAAGCTGCTATGAGCTGCAATGTAGAGAGAGAATGAAACAAGTCCCTGTAAGCCATTAATTTAGGTATGAAACAAAAAAAAATTTAAAAATAGAAAACAGCTAGTTTTAAGGACATATTCAATGTTTTTAATGGATTGGAGAACATGAGAGGAAGGGGAGTGGGAGAAAAATGTTGCTTCATATCACGGCTGTAATGGTTGGTATGTGTTTCCAGGCTAGAAAACAAATTTAAGCAACATTTTTACCCACTCTGGAGTTTTTAGACTGCTTCTCCATTCATACAGCAGCAAAAAATTTTCCCTACAATAAGCACATACTGAGTTTGTCTACCTCCCTATCTTCAACCCATCTGAGCCTTCCCTACTGGAAGTCTTGTTACACCAGAAGCCTCGATGGCAGTTCTCACGTACATGTACACAAGTGTGCAGCACAACAGGTATACATGTACACACATAAACTATCAAAATACTATTATAAAGCGAGTGTTCCTTCTCAACACCCCTTCTCTGCCCACCCCACCTCCCTCCCCTTCCCTTCCCCAGGCCAGCATATTTCAAAACAGACTGGAACTGAGCACTTCCAAGAGCCATCCAGCCCCCGGTCGCACTGCAAGCGTCTGGGTGCGTTGACAAGTCCCTGAGGCACCTCTAGGACTGGTGTCGACGAGTGGCCTCGAGTTCACAGTACTGATTCCTTGGATTCAGGGTCTGCTGTGCTGCTTGTGTTGGACACTGGGTTTTTGTGGGTTACCAAAGGCGACGTTTCTGCTTCAGACTTGCTGTTAGCAACTGCTTCTACGGTGACTTCCTTGAGCTCCTGCTCTCTCTCTTTCTTGTCTTTTTCATTCAGGTAATTAAGGATGCCCGCTCCCAGGGCATCCCCTTCCACATTCACAACTGTGGTGGTTCGGTCCCTGGTGAAGATGAGAAACAAAAACCAAAGCAGCAGGGTTTTAGTTTTAAGAGACTTATAACACAATAAGGGGAGCTGATTCAGCCCTGCTGAACCACTAACATCAGTGGAACCAGACAGGGGAGATGTAGTTATCACAGGTGTTTTCCACAGAAGTATCATCTCTATTTCAGAACTAAAAATGTGCACCAGAGCAAGTTTAGGGTCAGTCCGACTTACTGTCAGCTGGTTCTGGTATCTCTGTGAGTTGCAGCAATGGTAGTACTCTCTTTCTCAGGCATCCTGCTTTTCACAGGTCACCTCCTTCCACTTCCCTTTCCCCAGGCCAGCATTTTTCAAATGCATGTTCAAATGCAGGAACTTACTTCAGGTTTATCCAGTAATTGACTCAGAACACCCAGATCTCTTTAACAACTTGACTGGTATCTTAATCCAAGCACCTATTTAAGGGATGCATCCAAAGGCAGGCAGAATGACTTGTGTTCTCTGCATTTGTTCCCCATAGCACCTGCCCTAATTTTTGGTCCTACAACACAAAAGTAGTGTGCCAGGGTGTAATGGAAGAGATTTGTGAGTTATAAAGATGAACAAAGTTTTCATATGGCTTTTGAGACTTGCTGGTCATTCTACAGCCTAACTTTAAGAGGCTCAACTTGTAATTGTGGTCCTCTCTGGTAATTAAACAGCTGACATTAAAGCAAGACATAGGATTCCTTCATCCCTCTTTTCCCCTGAGCTCCTTGACTAGAACGCTGTTGACCACAGAGGGAGGGATGCTACCTATTTTAAAAGGAAGGTAACCAGCACAACACAGGCTTGAGAGCAACCCAAATTCCCTCTTTTCCCCTTTTCCCCTGAGCTCCTTGACTAGAACGCTGTTGACCACAGAGGGAGGGATGCTACCTATTTTAAAAGGAAGGTAACCAGCACAACACAGGCTTGAGAGCAGCCCACAGTGAAAGGAAGGGCAAGTTTTTCACTCTTGCCTCAAAGCACTTGCAAGTACAGGTGAGGAACATGCAGCCACTACTGTACTTCCTTAGGAAGACGGGATACAAAGGGTTAGCCAGTGCTTTGTCTGTATCTCCTGTCCTCTGGAGGTGGCTGATCCCCAAGAGGTTACAGTAAGAAAGAGTGTGATGACCCTAAGGAGGCTGTAGGAATATGCTCCACAGACATGTGTTGTGTGGGAAGATAATACAGCTGCCATGTTCCCCAGTCTCTGAAATTCAAGGGTGTCCTCAGGTATCCTAATTTCCACATCTGCTGTGGGAATGCACCACCTATACAGAGAGGTTGGTGTTTCCAAAAGGCAATGCTGAGGCATTATGTGCAGTCCAAACCAGGAACTGCCCAATAATCCACCAAATGGAAACAAATTACCTAAGCAGGATTCAGATCACTTGGCCCATACTGACCTCTTACTTCCTTCCTCAAAGACAGAAAGGAAAGGTGGTAGCATTGTCTACTAAACTTGTTACACTCAACAGTGTGTTCCAGCCATGACAGTGCCCATGGCAGTGACAAGTGTCACAAACCCTCTGTGTCCCTGCCCTGCCAATGGACAGCATCTCTCTATGACACTTGTGGTGGTGCTTTGACCAGTCTTGAAACTATTAAAAAAGTTCAAACAACAGACAACAAGAGCTTCTGATGGAAACTGCTTCCCACATGTGACTAAGGAAGTTTTCCACAAGTGATGCTCAGACTCAATTTCCCTTGTCCTCCCAAGCCCTTCTAGTATCCAATTAATTTCCAGCAGTATCAACACATTCTAAATGGACTTTTAACAACCATTCTAATGGGAATTGAAGCCAAGAAGAAATACATTTCTAGAAAGGCTGAATAAAAAAGCTGAAGAGGGATTTTAGCATACTGACTGCTTTAAATGGGAAGGCACCACCTTTTCCATTCCCCATCACAAGTTACCTGTCCCACAGGCAGACATCTTGTAGGGTCTTATTTCCTACTTGGTTTTATTTTCTACTGGGTTATATTCTGTACTTTGACCATGTTTCCAGCTAAACACGCTACAGGGATGCTGTAGTGAGGTGGATGTCACTCTCTTTTCCCATGTAACAAGTGACAGGATGAGAGGAAATGGCCTCAAATTGCACCAGGGGAGATTTAGATTAGATATTATGAAAATCTTTTCATGGGAAGAGTTGTAAATCATTTGAACAGACTGCCTAGGGAAGTGGTGGGTGGTGTCCCCATGACACGGCTTAATGGTGAGCATGGTGGGTGGCGCTACATTAACAAAATCTGAACGGTTTTTTCCAGCCTTAGCCATTCTGCAATTCCATGTTTCTGTGTCTCCCTACAGCAGGCAGGTGAGGGCTGCAGTACTCACACGATCCAGTCCACGGCCAGGATGAGGGACAGGTCGTTGGTGGGCAGCCCGATGGCCTCCAGGATGATGGCGATGGTGAGGACGCCGCCGGCAGGGACCCCGGCCGCTCCCACGCTGGACGCCGTGGCCGTCACGCTGCAAATCAATGCCCATGCCTGGTTAGAGGACTCCCAGCTCTCCTCTGCTGCACTCTGTCACGTGCTTCCCCGCTATGGGAACTGTAAACAAACGCTCCAGCATGGGACACAGGGAGCGTTCGCTTCCCAGGCAAACGCCTTCCTGCCTGCTGATGCAAAGGAACGGGTACAGAGGACAGGGGCTCAGCGGGGATCCGCAGCAGTTACTGTGGTGATGGCTCTGGGTTCAACACCAGGACTGCCTTTTCAGGATAAGAAACAACCAACAGAACTGTATCCTGCTGCCTGACTGACATTCCCAGCTCCAGCATGCTGAGGGATTTTCACCTCCTGACCCCACGTGTATAAGGGCAAACTCTGCCATGCAGGGCACAGCACCTTCTCTGTGTCTCATCTGCATCCCAATACAGACCCTAAACCAGGAGCTGGAAACCTGCAGTGCATGTGCTCAACACACCTTTTTGTGCACAGATGTCTGCAACTGAGCTCTCCTTGGGCTATCACTGCATCATCTTCAGACCTGTCTTCACACCTGACTCACTGAGAGTACCTGAAAAGCTAATTTGGCTACCCACCCAAAAAAAAAAAACAGTGCCCCAGCCCTGCCTTAAACAGACAGACAACATACTGGGAAACACAATCAAGAATAAAATAAGCCTGTCTTCACACCTGACTCACTGAGAGTACCTGAAAAGCTAATTTGGCTACCCACCCAAAAAAAAAAAACCAGTGCCTCAGCCCTGCCTTAAACAGACAGACAACACACTGGGAAACACAATCAAGAATAAAATAAAACCTGGCCAGGAAGGGTAAAAAATGCCAGGAACCAGCCCTAGGAGGCATGTGGTGCGTGCACTGCTGGGCACAGTGAGGATCCAGAACTGCTTGTAGCATCCTCATTTAAGGGATTTTGAGGAGAGAAATGAAGATAATGACACTTCATGGGATATGGGACATCAGAGGATATTCCAGGCAGAGGAGGGAGAGAGTCTTAGAGAAGGAGGTAGGACTGGGATGGTGGAGGGGATAATGGAGCAAAGCAGTTAGAAGGGGAACAACAAGAGATCTGATCAGGAAAGCCAGCAATGTGATGGCAGGAAGGACAGAGATAAGCAGGAACAGAGTCTTTAGTACAAAACATATGCATAAGGAACCAAGGAGCTGGCAGGAGAATTTTCTAAGACATCCAGAGGGGGAATCAGGGGCTGCTTTCTGAGCAGTACAGAATGCCTCAATTACCCAGCCTAATGGTGACTGAAGGATGGAGGAGTGAGATGCTTAAGGAAAGAAAGGAATTTCATGTGAGAAAGAGCTTTAAACAGCTCAAAGACTGTTTCAGAATTCAATTACCCCTCCCAGGTTCCACCTTTCATTACATTGAGACTCTGGCAAGTCTTGTAAAGGTTTAAAGACTCCATCCTTTAATCACCCTATAATTATGTTACATAGCAGTTTGTAAGCTTTAGGTCAGAGATGTGGAATGCTAACTGTTAGGTATTAACGGAGAGACCACAGCTTGAATGTGTCTGGGGGCCAGAAGAATGTGGTTGCAAGCAACTTACAGAATTGTGAAAATCTGCCCAGGGTTGAGGTCGACATTATTCAGCTGAGCAATAAACACAGCTGCCATGCACTGGAAAATAGCAGCTCCATCCATGTTTACAGTGGCCCCAATGGGAAGGATAAACCTGCTGATCCTCTTGTCAACTCCGTTGTTCTCCTCAATACACTTGATCATGGATGGGAGTGTGGCTGAGCTGGAAACAGAAGAGGAAGAAATGAAACACAGCACCAGGGTGCTCCGAATGCCCCATCACTGTCTCATGGCTTTCACGTTTCTAGCATGCTGCAGGCAGGACTGTCAAGGCAACAATGGCATTTTAAAGTCCCTCTCTGGCATGATGGCAATGAGAGACCCTCCTTGTTGAGTTTGGAGCAGAGGTATTTAATAATCTGCTTTCACCCAGAAATAGCTGATGAGGACTTTAATCTCCCAGAAGCAAGAACTCATGACTCAACACAGTATGCAGCATTACATGGCTGTAGAATGAACACGTCTCAAACTACAAACATGCAGTAAGAGATGCAAATACAGCAGGGGAGGTTGGAACTAGATGATCTTTAAAGTTCCTTCCAACCCAAGCCACTGTATGAATCTATGGTAATATAAACACAACAGATGCAACAGCAATCTCTGTTAATGCTGTATTAGTATGTTCTCAAACAAACAGAAAAATAATTAAAAATAAAACGTCACTCTTGGATTTATTTCTTGCATTATAAATTACATGGTTTTATTCATAAACCATCTCCTACTATGCAGAAGGAGAGAGTTTATAAGTAGTACTTCAGCTTCATTGACAGACATGCAACTGCTTTTGGGGATAACCTGAAATGATTTTATATAGTATGTCATTTGATCAGGCGTTTGTACTTCAGAAAAGTGTGAATGACACACTCAATCATTTGGTTATGACAAATAAAAGCTGATCAGGCCAGAACTTTGAAATAAATAATGTTAAATGCCTTTACACTAACAAGCAATCTGCTTTGCTCCTACAAGATTAGTCTAAATTTGTTCCAGGTTTTTCTGAACTTAAAAAGTAAACTTCTAAAGACAAAGTCTTCACTACTGACTCTCACTTCACTTAAAATTTAAAGAACAGCTGGCAGGACCATTTAAAGACAATAATTTGGGGTTTTTTCCCCAAAATATTTCCAACTAAGCATCATGCTATGGCCTCAAAATTTTGAGGAATTCTTCTCAACAGCTGATAATCAGCATGTGCTGTGTGGCAGGCTGATGACAGCACTGAGACTCTCTGTGCTCAGAAGACTCTTTCTGCAAACTCAGGAACAATATTCACACCTTAAACTAAAACTGGACACAGCCAGTTTATGGTGACAAACATAACCAAGCTATAGTCCCAGAAGTGGCACAGAAACCCACCTGGAGCAAGTGGCAAAGGCAGTGGCAAGTGGTGTGATAAGTCCTAAGAGAAAACGATACGGATTTTGCCGTGTGGCTGCAAAATAAATAAGCGGCAGAATGATTCCTCCGTGGATGACGTGGCCCAGGATAGAGGCAAAGATGTATTTTCCCAGACTGGTCACCAGAAGCACAATATCTTCCATTTCCACAATCTTGCTCCCAACAAGGAACATAATGCCAATAGGTACATACCTGTGTAAATGAAATACTGGCTGTCATGAAGTACAAACAAAAAGCCTTGGAAAACATGACATTTTGTGTCCTGAAGATAATATTCCCCTAAACAACCTGCTGCTCCTACTGAAAGGTAGTTCCTTAATCACCATATGTCCAATAGGTACATACCTGTGTAAATGAAATATTGACTGTCATGAAGTACAAACAAAAAGCCTTGGAAAACATGACATTTTGTGTCCTGGAGATATATTCCCCTAAACAACCTCCTGCTCCTACTGAAGGGTAGTTCCTTAATCACCACACACTCAGGTTAGGCAAATTTGTAAGGCTTTTCTAAGACTCTTGTTTGGTGGATGGTAAGCAGCCAAATTTTAAAAGGTCTGTTCACTTACACCCTCAGAGACAGAGCTAGGAGAGTGCCAAAGGGAAGGTGAGTGGGAAGCAGCAATGCTGCCAGAAGCTACCAGGACAAGACACCAGTGAGGAGGGAAGAGAGGGGAAGGGAGCAGCATCACATCACTGGAGTACAGAGAGGGGTGAAAGAGTTGGGTCTTAGACATGCAGAAACTCCCAGCACGAGTACAGAGTCAGGTCATTAAAATCACAGACTGCGTGCCAGCTCTGTGGAGGTTAAGAAAAAGCTGTGCACATACCAGAGAGCTCAGCTAAAGGCTACTGATGCATGTGCCAAAGACAGCAATTAACTCTGCTATTTGCCTAAAAAGGACTAAGTTAAATGATCAGGCTTCCAGAGCTTCCCTCAAGCCAACAGCCAGGCACACACACACATCCATGGCTCCTATCTAGAAACATGCCACGTCAGCATTTGTTTGAATTTTCCTTTGTCAAGAGCAAGTGGAGCTGCTCCAGGGGAAAGGCCACCTGCAGGCTACAGCCACACCTCTGGTCCCAGTAGCCCTGAAAAGGCTGAACTGCCCTTGCACCAACAGCACAGCAGCTCTAAACAAATTGTGTGAATCACTGCAGGCCCAGGGCCAGCTCCTTCCTAAGCTCTGCTGGGATCTTTGCATCTTAGTACCTCTGCTGATGCTGTCCACACTTCATCCCTTTCTTCTAAGGTTAAAAAATACTAAAAGATTACCCAGCTCCCTAAAATCCTGCCTCAGGAAAATGTGTGACTAAAAAAGATTTACCTGTACATCTCAGGAATAAAGAATCCAAAGCCCATGTTCAGAGAAGCTGATTTGTGGAGTCAGGACAAACTTCAGAAGGTTTGGTTAAGCATGCAAAGGTCTGGAAAGGTGGGCAAGCCTTAAGGCTGCTCAGCTTACTCACTTCTTCCTGGCCTGCCTCTCCCTCAGTGGTTGTGCAGCTCCTCTGTTCCATGCAGAGAGCATCTCCCTATATCCCAGATCCCTGTGAGTATCCTCTGTCCTCCCTTGGCCAAATCTCTAGGGAGGCCTGTGGAACATTCCCCACTTAGCCTATGCAATTCTGCCTTTGAGCTGTGTTTCTGAGGCCCCTGATTAGCCAGATCCAGCTGAGCCCTGGTCCTGCACAAGCTCTGAACACTGAATTCCTCCCCTTGAAGAGGGAGGCTGGAGAGGAAAGAACTGAAAGTTGAGACCCAAGTGCTGCTAAAACACAAGAGTGGCTGTTGAACAGGACCAGATATGAGCTCAAGCTGCCTTTGCTCCCAGTAGTGGGATTTCACCATTCCAAAGTATCCCTTGGGAAGCACATGCAGCTTCACAGATTTTGAACAAACACCAGGAGTACACAAGAGCCTTAAAGAAGGAACGAGAACAAGTAAGGCTTGCACTGTTAAGGGTCAGCAGTAGTCCCTATAATCCACAAAATGAAGGATTACATACCAACTGATTGGCTTGAAGTGCTAGCACTGTAATAAGCTGAATACATGAACTGCCTCTTATCAGTATTCAGTGTCCAAGGAATTACACTCAAGAGCAGAAAGCTTAAGCTGCTTGGAGACTGAATTTTTCAATCCCTTATGATAGCAACTAACACAGGGATCTGCCTGTGTAATATCAGGTGTTTTGTTAAAACCCTTCTACTTCTTAGGGAGAGGAAAACAGTAGGAAGGAAAAATGCAGAATGAAGGAAGAATGAAATACATTTAAATATACATTTAATTATACATTTAATACATTAGGTACATTTACAGCTTTTACACCAGCTTTGGAAAGGGAGTGAGAAATGTCCCACTGTTCATTTGATTGCTAGCCATCTTCATGAATATTTTCAAGTTTGTGAGGTATTAGTACTGTTGGTTTCACAGGAGCAGCCTAACTCCATACAGCTACCAAGGACAGCCATGATATTGCTCTGAGGCCCACGTTCATCCCACCTGATGGAAAACCCAGCCAGGAGGCTGCTCCTACCCCAGCTTAGGTGGCCTGACCACTCTTTAGAGGTGCCTGCCTCCTCCAAAGCTGGTTTCTTGCCTAATGAGAAAGTTAGGAACTGGAGCACACTAAACTAAGAGACTTTTTTTTGGCATCAAAAGCTTTGTGGGATTGATCAGAGCACTAGTCAGCCCATAAACTTTTCCAGACTCCAGTGACTCCAAGGACTTAAGTGAAATAATGTATTTGCTTATTAATAGGCAAGAGAAAAAAAAAATCAGCATTAGGAAATACTAAGTTTTCTTTCCACTAAATAATCAAAATGGAGTCCTGGAGAGGATTTATAGGCAACCCTTTGAAGTTCTCCAGCCTGATACCTTAAGCTATGAGTGACTGTCTCATTATAGGGCACAACAAGGAGAAAAAACCCCATTGTGTGACATCACAACATTCATTTTGCTGTGATGAGGGATTTCACAGGAAAGAGCTGGACAGAGAGATGAAATGTAAGTTTGCTGATCTGAGCATAACACTGCAGTGCAGATGTATCTGCAGTCACACACTTACCACATAATCCAGGTAACCAAGACCATTGTTGCCTCATTAAATGAGTTAAAGAAGCGAATCAGATCTTCCCCCTCCGGGCCAAGCTTTTTAAGTGCCACTCCCAAAACCAGAGCAAACAGCACCAGTCCCAGGATGTTCATCCCTCTGATATCAGTACCAACAGGGACCTGCAGAGACAAGAAAAGAAGGCTTGTTACATGTGAGAATAGGACAAAACCAAACAAAAGGGTAATTTCATTTTATTGCTGTCTGATTGATCTGAAATCAACAAGCAGAACCTCTTTTGTTGAAGGGAATCCAGGAGACCTGGTACAAGATTCAGTTCAGGTACAAACCTCCCTAGTTATGAGCTGGCACGGATTCACTGAGAAGGAAAGTGCCTGCTGCTACCTCCCCAGGTGCCCTTACATACAATAGTTGTGTTCTCAGTGACCTGAACAAGAAAACTCCCCAGTTTACTCAGGACTTTAGTGCAGTGATGATATCAAGGTGAAAACCATGAGAAAACAACCACTGTTATGAAGCAGAAGGAGGGGAGAAAGGCAGAGAAAAGCAGCAAACTGTGGCAACCTACTCCTTCATCTGTCCATGTCAGCTGTGGGAGAGAAAGAACAGAAAGAGAGATACCTGTTCCTCTTCTCAGAAATCTGTCACTGCCTGGCAAAAGAGAATAAAAACAGGATCCACCTATTGACAAAAACTAGTCTACCCACAGGTCTGCTCTGTTAGTCCTTCACGGCTTGCTTCTCAAAGAGAGCTCTTTGGCAATGTAGTATCATATGAGCTGAATGAGTACTCTTGTGGCTACATAAAAATATAATTGTTTTGACAAACTGGGATTTTTTTCTCTCCAACTTGGCAGTACAAACACGTCAAACTGTTGTTTTATTTGGAAGAATTTCTGTGACAGATGAAGTCTGTGTACAAGTTTTGGCCTTTTGGCTAGTTTAAGTGGACACTAGCTCAACACTAGGAAAGAAAAATACATTCTGAGCTACAAGTTTGAAATGAGTATTGACTAAAGAACTCAGGATACTGATCTCCTAAATCTGATAAAACCAGCCTGCTTAAGATTGATGTTTTTTCTGGAAGTACACTGCTGAACTGGACTGTCTCTCAATGGCAGGTGGAAACAAAGTCCTGCAGGGAAAGGGATAAAATGTAAATTATACACAAAAGCAGGATGATTAAGCTGCTGTTAAGAGAAGTGTTTACAAACAGTGAAGGTGCTGGCTTTTTTTATTCACTAGGTAAAAAAAATAGATATCAAATCTGCAATTTTTATGGTAGTTGCTTGTGCAGGGCTAAGCTGCCACTATTTATTTGATTCCTGATTGAAAGAACTGAGAACATAGACAGATATTAAGCATGAGGAACAGTGTATCTCCAGAGATGTCTGAGGAAACATGCTGTCACACACACTAACACTTTTCTGCCTGGATGGTTTTGGCTATATTCTGGTTTTTCTGACTGAAAGCTCTAAACTCTTCTGTGGCTAGAAAAGTTAAGACAAAACAAATGACCCCCTCTTATTAATTAAACAAATCATCTGTGTATATGGGATGTTATTTTATAATACAAATCATTTTATACTGAGTTCGTTTGATACAGGAGTAATAGGAAAAGTTCAGCTGGAACAGAATTTTACTATAATGGGCCCAAACCATTCCTCAAAAGAAGTCCTAAAAACAGTGAATACTCTCTTGTTTTGGTTCCCATTCTGAAAAAAAAAAATGTATAAAACTTTGCCATGAAACAGAAATTCAGTGTTTGAATGCTTTAAGAGCCCAGCATTCTGACCTGGATGTTGCTGGGAGAGAACCTCTGTACTCTCCAGAATGACAGTGCATGGTCTTCTTTCACCCTTGGAGAGGTCTCTGTCCACCTTGCTCCCAGCACTGTGGTAACTGCTGCTGCTGTTCTCCAAGTGCTCACACTCACCAGCACTTCAAGCCTAGGTTTTGTGATCTGGGGGCCCCCTGACCTCTTGGTGACCAGAAGATGACTGTGTGTGCCACTGCCAAAAGCTTGTGAGCTGTCTCCCTCTATTTGCTGCCATCCTGTCCCCACTTTCAGGCCTTGCTCTCCTCTTGTCTCTCTCTCACTGATTTCTTTACAACACACAGCACTCACCATCACCTCCCAACACTGCAGATGTAAGCAGAAGATGCACCACTTGCCTAGAGTAGTAACTTATTGCAAGAAATTCCTCCCTGCAAACCCAGGGCACGATCTGCAGCATTCAGGGAATTCCACCTCGTTGTGACACCATATGGAATGAGTCCAGCAGAAAATCTTCAGCGGAAGATCCTCACAATCCCAGCCTCTAAAACTGGCAGATGCTGAACAGCCTTTTTGTACTCTCACACAAGAGTGCATCACCCCAAAGGGGCAGCCAAACCAAGCAGCATTGTGGACACCAAACAAAAACAGCTTTAATGAGAACTTTGTTCCTGGACAAACTGTGGGACACGTTATTGTTTGCCTGAAATTATGCATTCTCTTAGGAAGATTCATGGAGCTCTTCTGGTCCTTGAATCTCTCTGAAGATCCCATTGTTTTTTAGCTCTTGAAACAAAATGCTTATCAAGGAAACAACTGCTGACATTGAACAGTCCCAGTAGTAGGTGGCTGAAAAGAAAATGCAGCCATGTGATGTGAGGAAGAAGAGCAACCACTGGTTTGTGTATTTTTACTCCTGTCCAAAGAGGAACTGAGCCCCCCCAGGCTCCCTGTGCTGCAGATGGTAAAGTGAGATAGTCTGTGCCCTAGGAAGTCTTGCTGCCAATGAGACAGAGAGGATGTAGCCATAAAAGCTGGGTAAACATGAGGTGAGCATGTGAAACAACACAAAAGGACATGGCTGAGCAAACAAGTACGTGTCCCACTATTCACTTCTTCAGTGAGAGAAGACAGAGCCTAATAACCAGTGGGGGGGAAATACAATCAATGGAAATTTTTGCTCTACACTATTCAGATGGAAAGTTGAAGGAAAATGTTTCTCCTCTTCACTCAAATACTCTGCTGATGAAAGAAAAAAGTAGACAGGAGTATGATCTTATTCCTCTGGAACCAAACTTCTGTCACTATGATATCCAAAAATCATATTCTTCTTTCCAAACTTAATCCTCATCTATCCATAAATAATATGGTCAGACCAGTACTAAAACTGAGCTAACAAAACCGAGATGATGCTCTCTTTTTATTTGGTCTGTTCTTCCCTGGAGACAGTAGGGCGTCTTCTGGAATTAAAGAAGTTCAGTCTGGTTTTGCTCCAACAACTTAAAAAAGGTTTTGGAAAAGTAATAGCAAAAATAACCTTTACATCATCACAACTGTTGGCAAAAACAGACACCAGTGGCATATTCAGAATATTTTTTTTGATGTTACATCAAACAAAAGACTGATAAGCAGGAAAAAGAGAGAGGAAAAATGAAAAAAGTAATGTTGCATTTTAAAGGGCCAAAAGATGCATTCTTATCTCTTAAGGAAAAGTGATGGTGATGAACAAGCATTTAAAAAGTACTTGACAGCAGCACCATTTTCAATGGGTATGGTTAGCCTCAATCCATGCTTGGTTGCTACACAGCCCGTATCAAACCTGACAGTGAAGATAAATAAAAGACTTCATTCCCATTTCACTTACCCTTGCTTAAATGTCAAATAACTCAGCACTCTGCTACAAACACACAGATCTAAGTGCAAGCTGCTACAGCCTCTCATACCGAACTCGTCTCAGCAGCACAAAGCTGCAGGGGTGTGCCCTGCCCGAGGGCACGCAGAGAAAGTGCCCTTTTGGGATTCCACAGTGCCCTCGGATCCGGGCTACTGCCATCCTTCCCTTGGAGCTGCTCACCCTGTGGTGCCAGGCTCTCGGGCAAGGCACAGCTCTGCCCCTGCTCAGCTCATGTGTCATCCCAGTCACTCTTCACCCTGCCTCCAGAGCTGGTGAAAGTTCAGGTCAGGGCTGGAAGCAGAGTTCAGAAACAGTGTTCTGCATCACCTGCTCACACACCATGCATGGGGAGGAGAAGGTAATGAAGCCAATGCTTCCTGGGCTCAGGGATAGGCTCCAGAGTCCCTCTGGGTGAGCATAAACTGGTTTTTTTTCTTTTTACAAACTGGTGGGCAAACCCCAGCTGAGCCCTTCCATAACAAATGCAAACATTACAAGTCCCTTGCCCTAGGGGAATTCAAATCATATTAAAAACGTAGTAACCCAACATCTAATACTGAGCTCAGACAGCCAGAATGAGCCTGAGGAAGAGACAATCACCTTGAAAGTAATTTCTCAGACCAGTCTCCCAAAAATCCCATGGCAGCACATGAGACACTTTATTTGGAGTAGGGTGACACCTTGCAGGCTGGGAGCCTGGGTCTGTTTCACAGCATGCTCCTTGTAAGACAACAGTAATTACTGCTGGGCCTGCAACATGTTGGCTCTGGCCAACAATAAACACGTTTGATGCCCTGTCTGCAGGAGAAATGACACTTAGTGGGAGAGAGAGCATCTCTGGAAGTCCTACCATCTACATATGAAAGATACCACTCTCTACTTTATCTACACCTACACACCAGTTCCCTTTTTGACACCATTGCAACAGTAGCCTATTTGTAATGTTCTGTCTGTAATTTTACTCCTTCAGACCACTTGCTACTGCTTCAAAATTTCAGCAATGAGAAAAAATTCTCAACCTAACAAATCTCTTTTTTTTTTGAAAGAGCCTTGGGTAGAGGGAAAAAACCTCATTCTCTCCAAACTCTTCATGAAGAGTAAGGTTTAAGGGATATACTCAGCCAGCCTGATTGCTATTTAGTTCCAAGTCTACAGAAAGTTATTTGGAAACATTAGGTAGACTGTCTAAAATTTAGATCAAGTGAGACCAGGTCTAAGAAAGCATGGCCTGAAAAAATAAAGTATCAAGAGTCATATCAGTTGAGCTCAACTCTCCTCTCGACCACAGCTTTCTGTTGTAGCTGTGGGTACTCACACAGCTTGTGCGTGTCTCAGTTCCAGGCAAATAAAAATACTTGTTTCTTTCTCAAGGCTACTGGAAAGTATTAAAGGCTGTGAAGTAGTCAAATACTACTGACAACAATTTGTTTAAAAACCTAAGAAATTACCTTACCTTTTCCCATGTGACATTTCCAGAGGTTGTGTTCCTGAGCACCATCTGATAGTCTGTCGCATACTGCGGGTAAGAAATAAAACACAACCAAACAAAAATGGTGAGGCAGGCATTAAAATTGTCAGCAAAATATCTAAAATCTAGGGCAACAATTTACTTTGATAAACAAACTAGACATCTCACAAAAGCAAGGCACTTCTCTGGGCTCGTTTTTTTTCAATATAAAAGGAGGGAAGGAAAAGCTTCTGTCCTTGTCAATTCCCTGTGACAACAGCAGCACAGAGGAAAAGAGGACTGCTTTATTTCATCCCTGAATTCATATATCCCTGACACTAGAGGCATCACAAAATATCCTTTTCATAGTGTTGTTTTTGTACTGGTTTTACTCATGGAATATTGACTTGTACTGTACTATATATATTCATGCAAAATGGAACTTGATTTCAAGAGTTTGCCCCTGGTTTTGATACAAAAGCAAACCCACCATGAAGGCAAAAGCTATTATCCTGCTTCTGTATCATAAGGAATGACTCTGCCCCATGACAATATTCTCAACACTCTATATCCTGACATGTAAAATTAGCATTGAGAACTAAATCAAAATCTTTTTGGAGCCCTACAGGTCCAATCCACCAGTTTAAACCACACTACGTTCTGGTGCCAGTTATCATCCCACCATACTGTCTCTGTTGGAAGAGAAACCAGGCTGAGTAATTAATCCAGCAAGGGATACAATGGAAACTACTGAATAAAACCATCAGGCAACAGGTAATGCTTACACACATGGCAGCCTAAAGGTCTTCAGCCTTGTCTGTTCTGAGCCCAGCTCTAAACTACAGAGCCAAAGGATTCCCAGCTAGCTCCTGCAACATGGTAAGCAGCCTGGCACAAAGCAGGATTGCCACTACTGCCCAACATGGCACTCAAAGTTTAAAAAATATTGTTGGTGAAGGTAGAAAAGATGGGCGTTGAATATGCTTTTGTTTGAGGAATATTTTTCAATAATTTGCCAGAGAAGTTGTATGTCTGACTATATCATGTGCTTTTAAAAACCCTACCTTCTGTAAGTAAATTAACTTTGGTATTTTCTACACCATCTTTCTAGTCCTCTTCCAATAAAAGAGCTTATGCACTGTGGCTCATGCCCAAAGTCCACACAGATCTTACCGTTTCAAAAGCAGCAGCAACAAGATTTGCAGGGAACAGGTTTCTGTAAAAGACAAACAAGAAAATGAAATATGTCATGGAGAACCTCTAAATTAATGCAGCAATGTATACTCTTAAACAGAATGCCTTTTTCAAAGGCAAGCACTTTGGCACTGGTGAAGTGTGTAGCACAGAAGATTCCCCAGCAGCATGGAGCTTGCTAAGTGTCCAGAGGTGTGGATGACATCTTCCCTGGCTCACATGAAAGAGAAGACAGATGCTTGCTGCCACAGCTCACCTTTTGAGCAGGGCCACCAGAGGCAATCACACACAATGCTGGTTTTACACACCCATTGCCCAGTGGCTAGGGAAACTGCTGCAGCCACACCATCTGCAGCACCAGCTTATGGCCTCCAGTGTCAGGCAGGTTTGTAACATTGCTCATGTGATTACACTTCACTCACAGCATCAACATGAAGGACAATCCAATCAGCAAAATCCCCTTACGAGAATGGCTTAACCCTTCAACAGAGCAAGGCCAGCTTCCCTGATCACCAAGGCAGAGCAGAACAGTATCACAGGCCAGACTTCTCTGCAAGGACTTAGACAACACAGATGGAAAGTACAGGCAAATCCTATGGAACATCTGAATCCAGCAGTGCCTTCACACTGGATTCAGACTGGAAATGCCAATCTAGCATCAGGTTCATGCAGAGAGGACAGCATGCAAAGTGATGTACACTCTTTCTGACCAGCCAGCATGTAACTGCACACAGGAAATTAAAGTCATGAACTGGACCGTGCAGGGCATTCTTCCAAGCTTTTGTAGTGTCTTTTAGTTGGTTTTAATGCTCTAATTCCTTTCTCCCCTTATGGGCAAAGAGCACATGTTCCTCTAGCCAAATGACAGCTCTTGGTTCTCTGTGTCAAAAAGGAAAACAGGAATAAAAGCTGATCTCTGGGGTCATGGCAGGACCACAGCTAGTGAGGGCAGGAATGTGATGGGTGTCAGCTGAAAATACTGCCAGTAGAAGGCATCACAGAGGCACTATAACTCTTATGGTAAGGAAGCAGACCTTACCCAGAGCCAGTTAATTGTGGTAAAAAACATTTGGATAGCTGCTCCCCATCCTTTGCTCTTTGTGCTGCAGGAAGCTGCAGCTCCCTCCAGCCTGTGCCCTGCTAACTTCCCCCCATTTTTGCCAGAGTTACCCAGGCAAACATTAAATCAGGCTGTGGTCATTCCACGAATGGCATGGAGCATGCAAATCCAAACCAGAGCAAGAAAAGGAGCAGCAGAGTAAAATCTTTGAAAGCAAGAGGGAGATTAAAATGTGGCCAAGATAAGGACTTTGGCCCTTTTGGTTGCATGGCTGTGTTCTCCTGCCACACAGGGAGTTTTCCCACAGCCTTGACAGCAATAGGAAAGGACATGGAACTTCATCAAACACCTGTCTGCTGTGAAATACCTCAGCCTTTCTCTCTCTCATGCACTAAAAATGTATTAGGAGGATTGCTGCAAGAATAATTTGTCTTCTGGAGTCTACATTACACCAAGCATGAAAGAAACAGCAACTTTTTCTCTTCATAAGCTGACAATACAGCTGTCTGTCTGAAAGCAGGAGAGTGAGCTCTCACTCAGCAAAGACACTCAAGAACTGGCCAAATAAGATCAATGGAACAGCTAACATGCATCAGCTCTTGCACAGCTGGAACTCTCTGGTGGATAAAAACCTTGAGTAAAGTAAAAGCAAACTTGCTTTTATCAGGAGTAAAATATCACATATACAAATGGGCTCATGCTGTTGGGAAAAGAAAGATATTTCTTTTCAGCTTTTCATAGCAGGATGATTACTTTTCTTAAAAAAAAGAACTAACTGGACTTTGAAGAAGCAAAGAGATGAAAAAAGACTGAAAATCAACCAGAAATCAATTCTTCTTTTTTTTTCTTTAAATCAGCTTTTCCATCCTGATGAAAACAAAACCAAAGGAAGCAATACTAAAGCCTAAACAACATGGTTCTCCAATGTTTAAATGTGGCCAGGAAACCAAACCCTCCATAATTTGCACAGTATGTCAGGCATGGGCCTCAGTAACTAAACATTAACTTATCTCCAAGCATATATTTAAAGCACACAGTTAAGTGATGCCAGAAACCCTGTTACAGCAAGGCAAGGGGCAGGTTCTTACTTCAAGTGTGAATAGTGCTAAAAAATAACCTAGACACTTTGCTTTATCCCTCCAGCACCAGTTGCAGGACTTGACAATTCGCCAAGTAAAAAATTTTGATCTTAAGCAGCTCATAAGGAGTTTTATGTTCTGTTCAATCCAGCTTCTAAGTACACCTGACTGCAAAATACCAAAACCACATAAAATAAAAACAGCAAAACAGCTTCTCTGTTTCGAATCCCAAAGCTTAAGAACAAAATGTGTCGGGTCATAAAAAGCAATCTACAAATAAATGGCTTATCTTAGAGGCATGCAGTCTGCACACAGTATACTTACTGCTCACCTAAGATCAGTCAGCATGTGAACCAAATTAAACTTTAATTACAAGTGGGTCAGATCACAAGTTCTTACCTTTGGATAGATTTGTGCAAGAACACCACCACAGTGCCTGAAAAAAGGGGCAAGATGCTGCGTGCTTTAGAGAGAGATAAAAGCTGGCTGGTGACCTGCCAGGGCCCATCATGGACTTGTGCCTGCAGGGTTTGCTCCTCACGCCTGGGAAGGTGAAGCTCACCCATCACAGAAGCACAGAGCTCTGTCCCTATGAGCAGAGGAGCTGCGTGGGGAAGTGTGGACATCCCTCCTGTGAGGGTGAACCAACAAAGAGGAAAGCTGATGAACAGGGTAATTGGGCATGCAAATGAAATTTGGGTGTCTGCCAGTTGTTTTTTCTGGGAGGACCAAAGGTTTAGAAGGTTTTTGTGCTTTGAAAGCCTGTAGCAAATGTGAACATGGAGTTTAGGGAAATCACCCTGGTTGTATGGCTGGATTGTTGACTGTTCCTGATGGCCCCATCCCCATGACCTGTGCCAGAAAACACCGTCGTCTTTCTGAAGCACATGTGGATTATCACAAGAACACGGTGCTGGCCAAACCCTGGGTCTGGGTGATAAGGAGCCCAGCACTCCAGTGCAGGATCAGACAGCCTTGGCCCCATGTGCAGGGAGACAAAACTTGCTGCATATGGCATGAACGAGACAGGCCAATAACACAGCAGGGCAGGGGGACAGATGTGCTGCCTGTCCCCCACGTGCTCCGCTGCTGCCGGCACCTCGCTGCACGCACGCACAGACCCCAGCTCCTCTGTGCCATGAAAGTGAGGTAGGTGGCACAGAGAGGCTTCACTCCCCTCACCAAGCACCAGGCAGGAAAGCCTCTCTCTACCCACTGCAAGTTGTGCAGACAGCCCCAAAAAAAGCAGTGTCAGAAACCCATCTGACAGCTGCCAAAGGGGACAGCTGTGTCCTGGGGCTGAAGTGACAGCCGGGCTGAGCCAGGAAACCTCCACGTAACTGCACAACACAGGGTGAGAATGAACCCTCCTCAGATCCTCTTCAAAGAGGAACAAGAAAGTAGCAGCACCAAGGGCAGGTGTTAAGTGTGTATTTCTTGCTTGAATACTGTGCTCATCACACCATCTCCCTATGCACAGCTGGATAAATGCACCTTTCTTCCCAAAAAGCTGCTCCTACCAGTCAAAAATGGACCATTACTCCCCAAAAAGATGCCACTGTATTCCTGCTGTAATAGAAATCTTTGTTTAGCTGCAACATCCACTCTTGGGAATTGCCGACAACTAAGGGAACCTGGAGCTGGCAAATGGAGAGAAGGGGGGCTGTAACTCTCCTCCTTCTCCACTTTGATATTATGGTCAAATTGCTGTCTTCTTTATAGGCCTGTATCTTTCCATCAGCGGGATGAGGATTACACAGGAACTCCTCCACTGTATGTGTAAGGGATTATTATTAACAACTGTTTCTAAATTATTCGTTTGCTAGAGCTCTGCAAACAACTTTGCTCTGGCAGCAAAAGCATGAAGGGAAATCCAGGCAAATGGAATGAAACCCTAAAATACTATGCATTCCTCTCACATTGCTTCTTACAAAAAGGTTCCACTTCTGAGGCCAAAAACCTTGCTGTTGAAAAAGATACTTTTTTGAGGAAGTCTACAAAAAATAAATACTCTGTGTTGGTTATCTCCAGTTTTCAGGGTTTTTTTCAATGGTGTGAGTCCACTTGCAGCAACTTTATTGCCATCTGTGGCAAAATACCAGTTTGAATTCCTCTGGTACCTCTGGTTTTTTTTCTGTCCCAAGATTTTTATTCAATATCACACAGCAATTTTTCTCATCTGCTTTTTGATATGTGGATGCACAACACATGCCCTGTACATACTCATATTTGTGAGTGTGTGCATTTCTTTTAACACAGAGAAACTTGAAAATGTGTTTACCTATAGCAGATATTTGACACTTTTTTTGTCTTAATGGTCCAGTCTGTAATTTTGATGCTTGCAGAATAAAACATAACTGGGGTGGGGGGGGTCAGTTGTAAAAGGCAACAAATGAAAGGAACAGAAACCTTCAGAGACTTACTAACAAAACCCTGCTAAAGCGTGAATGAATGGCAGGCACATGAATGAAAACACCAAGTTCTTCCTACAGAACTCATTCCAGACTCAGCAAGTGACACGAGCAAAGTGAGACAGTTGTCTTCACTTTAAGAACTAGCCATCAGCTCCAAACCCAGAGGCCAGCCTGGCTCCTGGCGTAACTGCAACCATTGCCTGGACACTTTTTATTCTATTTATGAATTCAAAGGTGGCATCTCCCCCTCCTCCTCTAACAGTCACATTTTACTGTCTTTCCACATCGGGATTTCAGAGTGGCCTTCATGGCTGCGGGTTTTGGGTGACTCACTGGGAAGACCAAGGCTGTAAGGAACAAGTGCTACTGGAGCAACTGGTGCCCAGGACAGGGTCACTGCCTGAGTGGCCCGCTCTGGCCACCTGCTCTGCAGCCCAGCCAGCAAAACACAACAGATGCTTCTCCCTGTGCTCATGTCTGCCTTCCCTATGGCTCTGAAGACACTTGGAGCAAAGGCATGAGCTCGCTGTGGGTGCTCCCTTTGGCAGCTCGGTGGTAACATCTGGCAGAGAGACAGAAAGGGCATTGAGAAGCAGTAAAATTTAAACAGCTTTTGCAGACTTGCCTGGCAAACTGGGAAACCCTGACCTTACAGCCTGGGGCAGACGTGTGGACCTCTGTGTACTCCTCCTATTAAAAAAAGGGATTACCTCCTTCCCTTTCCAGATTCTTACAGCTAGAGTTGGATTAAAAACAGAATTCACTTCCCCAAAGCCAATTTCACAGTTGCAAAACATGTTTTTATCCCCAAATTGGGCAAAGAAAGCCTGTTTTAGATCCTTTTTTCCACTAAAAAAATTTGTAAAATACTCTGTTGAAATGTTCCTTTTTTGATGAGTGAGTGTCTACTTAAGTCCTTTGTATAAAATGATAGCAAAACATTGACCTCACCGAAATGAAGTGCCATGATCACCCACTGATGGAAATTTTGACAGGATCAATAGGTTCCTGTGAAACTGTTCAATCTTGTTGAATCAGCAAATACAAATCAGAGTTGAACAAAACTCTGACCTTATTGAAACATTCCAATGTGTCAACGGCTCATCAAAAGTGTTAACAGATCAATAGATTCTTGCAAAACACTGGATCCTGCTGTTTCAGCTGCTTTCCAACAGGCTGCAGGTGGGCTGTGTGAGCAGGTGGCTGGAGTCCCATCCTTGGGACTCCCTCTCCCTGTTTACATGCAGAGCACAAGCACAGCCGAGCTGGCTCCCTACAGTGTCACCTTCTCAGATGGGGGCTGAGCCCCAGAGCCCACCACATCCCAGCCAGCCCCTTCCTCCAGCTGCCAACCACTCACAAGCTCTCTTTATTCTCTGTTGCTTTATCTGCTCCACCAAATAAGTGAGTAAGGGAAAACCCCAAAATTCTAAAATTTCCCTTCACTCCCCTCATCTTCTGCTGACAGACTTAAGGAATTCTAAGATCCTGCCTTGAGCTCAGGGAACACCCCACTTTCTGGGTGCCTTTTTCAAAGCCATCAGCCTTGTGGAAGTAGCTGTGAACTCTTGCTGGATCCCCTCCCATGATCACTGCCTTTGGCCATGCTCATCTTTAGGAAGCTCCAAGGAGCTGCCCACATGACAGACCTGCTTGGGGGCACAAAAACACCTTATGACAGCTCTGCTGTCCCCACCCCATGTCCTCGGGCAGAGGACAGTGTGCCTAAGCCCTGACTAGACATGCTCAAGGCTTGCTTGCCTCTAGCACTTGCCAGAAGGGTGCTCCAGCATTTCCAGCCAGACAAATCAGACCTGGAGGTTATGGTCAATGGACAAAACAAAACAGACACAGCCTTTGGGATCACCAGTGAGTCATCTTTCATTTGATACCAAAGCCCAAGACAAATCTTTTTTCCAGAGGTCGCTTCTCCATGCCTAGATGCATGTTTGTGGGGAAGGTTTAGACTTTGAAAAGGAAAACCAAGCTGGCCTCCAGATTTCATTGCAACAATGAAAAGCAACATCTTGAATCATTACCTGAAAGACTTCCCAAAGGCAGAAGTGATTTGCAGAACCAAATAGTGACACATAACTGTGATTTCCTCTTTGCTGTTTCTTCCTTGGGTCATGCTTTACGTTGGTTTTCAGTGCTGATGGGGGACTCAGTTTACCCATTTGCAACTCATTTTTACCTCTCCTCTCAAACCAAGCAGCATAGAAGCCTTGAAGGTCACAGTCAGGCTTGTGCCACAGTGAAAACATTTTTCTTGCATCTAATAGAAAGTTTCATGGCCAAATGAGATAAAAGGAGAAGCAAAGAGGAGGATGCTGCAAGACCCACCCACACAAAAAGCAATCATTTTGACCCTCCAGGCCCTATAGAATCAAGCTTTGTTATCTCAAGATGAGTTTACTAAGTTTCATCACAGCAGGGACCAAGTTCAGCGCTCAAACCAAAACACCCAGGTTTTCAAGAACAGTTAAAAGAATAACATTACACTGCAGAGAAAAAGATTTTATTTCCTGAAAATCACATACTCTCTCCATCCCTCAGTCTGTCAGGGATTTGTGCTAAGACTGAAAGTTTTAGTGATGGCTGTGTCCAAAGACAACTTTTCTGGACTGGATTTCACTGTCACTGCTGTAACAACTTGACAGCCCAACAGTATGGCTACAACAGCCTTACCCTGGGGTTCCAATAAAAAGCTGTATTCACAGCCCCCCATACATGCACTGGGGGAAAGTTCCTGTCCCCTCATCTCCAAGAAGGAAACTCCTCTGCAACCCACCATGCTTTACCCAAGTCTCATCATTATGAGCTCTACTTTGCAATTAGGGGCTCAATCCCATCACCATCACAACCCCTTTGAAGATGAACTCCACACCTGCACTTACAGACCAGACCAAGAAATAGCTGTCTCCTCTGAACTTCAGATATTACCCACAGCCTGAGGCTCACTGCAACATCCCTGGCCTGTTCCTCAGCTCCACCCTACTCCATGCTGCCAGGTGACACAGGGATGTGACACCAGCTACAGCAGCCACATCAGGATGCACTGGGGCAGCCACCACTGCAGGCATCTTCCCAACGCTCCCAGGTGTGCCCGCTCCTTTTTTTTTTGGCAATTTTCCTTCACCTCCCTCCCCTCCATTCAACAACATACCACCACCACAGCCAGACTACCTAGTCCTGTTGTTCTGCTATTCCTTCTTAACACGCTGTCAGGAACTGCTGGTCCTTAAGAAAGGTCCTTAATTGTTGGTTCTTAAGAGAGAGGTGAGCTGAGGACACTGAGTACATGTCTGCCAATGGAACAAACCAGACTTACTTTCTATCCAAAGGGAACATACTTGTCTCAGGGGGAGAAAAGGACATTAACCTGAATTTGTAAATACAGGTCTGGGTTTGGTGTTGGCTTTTTTTTTTTTTTTTTTCAGAAAATCGTTTTATCTTTATTGACACATTCACTTGTCCAGACAGAGTAAAAACATTTCTCAGCTGAAAAACTGGACTCATAAACGTAAAGCAAACAATCAAAATAATAAAAAAACCACCCAGCCAGTTTTGTAATTACCAGGATATCCAGTAAGCTCAACTTTCCAGCCACTTTGCTGTGACACACACAGGTCACCTCCCTTATTCTTGTGTTTGTACCTGGGTGCAAAGCACAAGGAAATGCAGCTGGAAGCCCAATACTCAAAGCACCATCTGGATGCCTGCCTCGTTTGTCTGTGTGCTCCTATATTATTTTAAAAGCCAGACAGATCTCAACAAGACATGGGCTTGGATAAAAACAAAAAAGGTGAAGTTTGCAACTTTGCAAGGAGGAGTAAAGATACGCTAAAACACCATCATCTGATTAGAAGCTGAAGCCTTGTTTCCAGACAGATTTGGGGAATGACATTTCCCAAATGACAGATTTGGGAAAGTCTTGTCCTTGAAAGATGCAGAGGTAAGAAGGGAAGCTCATGAACCTACAGAGCATCCTTACACTGGACTGAGTTTAAGGTATGTTCTCCACGGAATTACAGGGCTGCGTTTCCATTCCCACATGTATGGGAGAGCACTCTAAGAGACAGGCAGGCATTTGGGTGAGGAGACTGGGTGAAGTGTTGGAGAACTAAAGAAAAAAGTTTGTGTGAGGGATGAGAAGAGCTGCCCAGCCCTGCCCTGCCTGCAGGAGACAGGCAACAACAGGCAGCAGGGCAGGGGAAGGTGCCAGGGAAAGCCTGCCCTGCAGCCGGCACCCAGGAGCCGCTCTCCCTCCAGGCAGAACCAAAAACGGGCCCAGGCACCCAGAACTCTGAGCAAGCCTCGACTCATCCTTGCAGCCACCCAGGCAAAATTAAAAACAAAGCGGGGAGAAGCAGAGCACCAAGCCCTACACCTGAACGGGCTGCGGGTACTTGGGCAGAGAGAGAGCCGTGTTTCTGGAGCAGCCAGGATCAGGATGAGGAGGATGGTAAAATGAAGGAGATAAAGAAGGATGTTGAGGAGAAGGAGAAAAATGAGGGGAAGGTGCAGAAAGATGAGAAGATGCAGGAGGATGAGATGAAGGAGGTTGAGAAGGAGGAGGAGGAGGAGGGCTCCTCGGCTGCAGCGTGCAACACTGCCGGGTCTGTCATCATCCTCCGGCGGCGGGAGGGCGGGGGAAGGAGGGGAGCGGGGCGGCCTCACCTGATGAGGTCGAGGAAGGAATCCACCGTCTCCTTGCTCTTGGGCAGCTCGCCCGGCAGCCCCAGCTGGGTGTTGAGCGCCGAGGCACCGGCGCCGGGGCGAATGATGAAGCCGAGGGCCACGGCGAGGCCGGAGGCGAGCAGCGTGGTGCCCAGGAAATAGGCGAGCGCGATGCCACCCAGGCGGCCGAGCGAGCGGGTGTCCAGGCTGGCGGCGCCCGACACCAGGCTGCAGACCACGAGCGGCAGGATCACCATGCGCAGCATCCGCAGCAGCAGCTCCCCGGGGAAGGCCAGGTAGGAGACCTGTGCCGGGCCCAGCGCCGCGCCGCGCACGGCGGCCCCCAGCGCCACGCCGGCCACCACCCCCGACACCGTCAGCAGCACCAGCGCGTTCCGCCGCAGGAACCCGCGGCAGCCCCGCAGCCGGGCCGCGCCGCCCCGCCGCTGCTCCGCCGCCGGGCCCTCGGCATGGCCGTTCCGGCCGTGGCCCGCCTTGCCCTCACCCGCCGCCGCTGCCTCCTCCATGCTGCGCCGAACAGCGGCTCCTCGTGTGCCGCTACCGTGCGGCGCTCCAGGCTCGGACTGAGCGGCGGTGCCGCCCCGCCCAGGCCCGGGAGCGGCGCGGGCCCCGCCCGGGGGAGGGAGCGCGGCGCCCCCGGCCCTGCCCGGCGCGGGCTGGCTCCGCGCCACGGTCGCCTCAGGCCCCGCGCCGCCCCCCCGCGCCCGGCCCGCCGCCGTGAGGCCCCTCCGGGCCCCGGAGGCCCCCTCAGTGTCCCCGCGGTGCCCCAGCGATCACGCGTGTCTCCCTACGGTTTGCACATATCCCCATCGGTGTCACGGAGCTAACAAGTGTCTCCACAGCGTCCTGTGGGTCACACTTGTCCTCCATTTTCCCCCTCAGTTTCCCTGTTGATCGTACACACCGCTGTAGTATCCCCATAATTCACAGGTGTCCCCTCAATCACATCCTCTCAGTGTCCCAGGGCTTACACGTGTCCCCTCTGTTCGAATCCATGTCCCCGTGGCTCACACGTGTCCCCTCATTGTCCCTCCTCAGTATCAGCATGGTTCGTACACACCCCGCAGTGTCCCCATAGTTCACACATGCCCCCTCAGTGACCCTGCAGCTCACACAGGTCCCCCTCAATGTCTTCACAACTCACACATTGTCCCCATCAGTGGGGTTCACTTGTGCCCTCAGTGTCCCCCTCTCCTCTCCAGGAACCTTTGGTGGAGGCAGGAGCCATCCTCTGCACCAGGACAGGTTGTGTCTGTGTCCCCTGTCTACACAGTCAAAGCCATTCAGCAGGTCCCTGGCTTCATCCAGGGCAGGGTGACATGGACACAGGGACTCTGAGCACCCTTCCTTGAGGAAACCCATGTCTCACCACACAAGCTGGTTGTCTGAGGAGCAGACGATGTCTGTGATGATACATGGGGCTGATAAAAGGCACTTGGGACTTTCAAACGCACAAGAGCCTCGTGGGTGCACTGGTGTCATGTTTGCTCACAAGGGCACTTCCAGGAGCTCCAGCTGGTGTTTGGACTCTGTCAAGGGCTCCATTTCAGCTCATTCCCTTGACATCAGCAAAGCACAGCCTAGCAGAAAACACGCTGTGAAAACAGCCAGCCACACATCTGCTTTTCGGGTAGACTGCACTAATTAAGGAGACTGACAGGGTATGATGCAACAATAATTCCGATTTAATAAGACTTTTCTGTTTTCCAGTCTTATGGATAGACCTGAAGATCGCTACTATAGCGTGGCTGGAGCTCCTGGGAATTGTCTGTGTGTAAATAGGTAACAACACCACTGACAAGCAGTTGTGTACACCACCATCCACTTTAGATCTTGATGAAAATTCTTGATTCACTCTTGCACTGAAATTAGACTCACGATACCAGCAAGTTGTTATTGATTTTGTATTTTTTTCCCTGGTAACTTTCCCTTTGAGTAACACTTGGTTTGTGTAAGTCTGTGAATCAATGTCCCATCAAATCAACAGATATAGGAAACAGAGACTAAACAGGGAAACAAGTGTCTGCAAACACTTTTAAATGCATATAGTTCCACAAACCTCAAAAGGGACAAAAAACAATGTAGATCTTTTAAAATCAGGTTTGATTTTTTTTTTCTGCAAATAGGTTTGTGAATAATAAACAAGCTACTGTCTGATGTAATTGTTTCTTTCTCCATCAGAAGCATTTCTAAAATGGTTTTTAATTAATATTTTCAGAAAATTATTTGTGAAAATGTCACACTTCATTTTTTCCTTGTATTTTTCCCTGCCATTCTCTCCTGATCTCACCTTTTTTCTTTCAATTTATCCATGAAAAGGGAAAGAGAAAAGCAGAAAATAAATGACAACAGAAAATTATAAAATAAATATAAAAATATGGAAATCTATTCCTTGTTTCAGTTGAGAAAATATTCTAAAACCAAACAACAAATGCTGTTCCCTTGTGCAAACTGAAAGCAAGGGGAGAAATTCAGGAAAGTGTGAACAGGAAGAATGTATTAAATCAGAAAACTCATTGATAGCAGCACATGTATGAGACCAGTGCAAGAACCAACACAGAACCTTTTCCACCATTTGACGGTGGACTCCTCTTCTCTTGGAGTATCCCCCCATGTCCTTGTGGGACTGACCTTGCTCAGAGCAGTGAGCACACCTCCAGAACTGTAGATCCTACTGAAAGTTCTTGAACCCGTGCTGAGGCTGTTTGGTGATAGCCAACCCTTCCAGAACAACACTTTGACACAGGGATGCTGGTGTTAAGCTTCCTCATCAATGACACCATTAGAATTCCCCCTCATTTCCCCTTCCTTTTTTTCCTCTCTTGAATGTTTGATCCAAACAGTTATCCTTCCTCTCTTGACATATCTCCAGATGACAATGCTTTTTCCTATGAGAAGACAACAGACCACATGAACCTCCCACCATACAAATGGACATCATCCCAAAGATGTTGTAGGCAAAGCTAACTGGTTTTCCACCCTGTGAGAGTTCATGGATGGCTGCAGTGATTAACCCTGAAGCCCGCTGGCTTATTCAGTAGTAATTGTTGACTGATCCATTGTGTCATGTTTTCATTTCAGCGCTTGTAGATCTTGGGAGCTTTCCAGTGAGTGAATCTGCATGTTTCCAATGTCCACCCTGCTGGTGCTTCTAAATTAGGGATTTTGACTTTCCCTATTGGAACTTGAAGATTCTTTTTTTGGCTTAAATGGCTTTCATCTGCATAGGGTTAGAGTGCTTCCTCCAGAAATCAGCAGAGGGGTCATGAACAGGCAACAGCAACAACAAAACAACGAGAAAAAAAATCCAGTTAATTTTAAATATTTTTTTTTTAATCCTTTTGCTTTCAGTGAAAAAACAGCCAATATAGTTTTCACCACTGGCCCAGAAGGAACATGTCATGCTGTTTTCGAGTCAAATTCAATTTGATACCAGTTTTTGATGATAGGTATTTGCAATGCTGGCCTCAGTGGAAGGAATGAAAAAATCTTAATGGCTGTAAGAGAACCAGGTCCTTCTCTTCTATGTTTCATCTGCACATCAGTGCAGATGGATGCTTATAATAACACACTGAAAATGTAGGATTCTAATGCCCCTAGGAAACAGAGGTGATTGTTTTTCACACCTGCAAAAGGTCAGCACAAAGACTGGAAGAAATTAGATTTTAATTTCTTTGCTAGGGGAGGAGAGGAAGGCCTTCAAAGAGCTGTTTGCAGCTCCCCGAGTCTCATGCCTGATACACACAAGTCTCAGCAGCTGGCACAGGTTAGAGTAGCCCTCAGGCCACATTTTCTACAAACCTGCATAGCAGCAGGAGTGCAGAGAACACTCGTTGTGCCACCTCCGCTTTCCCCATCTTCCTGCTGCTATTTCCCTCTTCCTAAGACTGGCAAGGTCGTCTGCAGCTTTTTCCTTGGGTCTGGCTGCTGTTTGCTCCCTGTTCTTGGGAGACCCAAGAGAAACATCAGCAGGATTCCAGATAAGTCATCCATCAGTCATATCCTGCAACTGCTTTGATTTGAAGTAGTTTGAAGACTGATGCCTCAAAGGCATGGTGGGGAGGAGGGAACAAGATGAAAGGGAAGAGGGCAGGAAGGGGTTGTATTTTATAGCCGTGGTTTTCAAGAGAAGCCTGAATAAAGGTGCTCCCAAACTTCCCAAAGGAGATGTGCTGGGCAGCCTGCAGTGTCCTAAGGGGCTATATTACAATGTGGCCTTTTTCTGAGGAGGATTCAGGAAGAGCACATGGGAGAGATCTTGTTTTCTACTGAGCAAAATGAAGTCCTCAGAAGAGCCACAGCACATGAGCTGGGGCAGGAAGGCCTAGAGCACTTTCTTGGTATGCAGACTTTAGTTTGGCAAGAAGATTTTGTTGGGCCTGGGATGCCAAGCAATTTGGACCGACTCCAGCCCCGTTGCAGGAATCCTCTCTGCCTGCATCTGGGAGGAACATGAGATGTGTTCCTCGGCTCTTCCCAATGCCTCTGGCCTGCTCACCTCATTGCAAGCTGGATGCAGGACCAGCCACCCATGCATAGGTACCTGGATTTACCAGAACAAGCCAGATTTCAAGACATCTGAAACCACAGAAAGAACCCCCCTGGCCTCCTGTGATGACAGAACCATAGAATATTGCTCTGGTCCTGCTTCATTTAGGTTCCTGGCCAGCAACTGAGATAACGCAGTCCTAAACACAATCCTACCACAGTGTCACATGTTGATTCAGCATTTCTCCAGGCTGGGTAAGTGCTCACACCTGATCAAAAATATTCTGAGTAGGAAAAAATTCATCGTCTGTAAATGCATTTTCTAATAGCAGAGGCAGGCAAAGAATTTTGTAAATACCACTTGCTTGCCCAAACTCCAACAAAATATAAACTCTACAGACAGGGATGGTTGACCTAGGGTAAATATTTAACTTTATCCTTCAAAGGCACATGCAGTTTTACCCGACAGAAGATGAAAAATATAGAATAATACCCACACACACATACCTTGTTTACTCTAAGGATCCTTTGATGGCTCTGGAAACAAAGTTATACTGAGGAAAGAGTAATTTTTAAACTGTGTGTGTTGTTCCCTTTTTCAAAACTATAATATGAAAACATGAAGAAAAACCAATCACCCCCCAAAAACAGTAGAATTTTTTTCCTTCATAAACTCTCCCTGAGGTTTTTCTTTGAGTTTAAATCAAGGAAAAACAGGGAAAAGTAGGAAAAAAAGGGCAAGAACAAGAACAGACATTCAAGATCTTGGATATGTGACAACCTGTCCTAGCAGGGGACATTGCCTCTAGCTGGTGGGGGAAATGTAGGGTCAGGCTTTTCAAAACAAGCTGGGCTGATCTGAAAACAAGCAATGAAGCTTTGCTACCGAAGAGGCAAGGGAAGCGACCGAGGCGTCTCAGCCATGGGAAGCATGCTTGAATGAAGAGCTTGAAAATGTTCCAAGTGCCTGCTGATTTCTCCCATGGTAGTGGGTTGATAAAGTGCCTTGCCACTGGCAGGAGGTGGATAAGTTGGACATCTGAGGGTTTGCCTGGCATTCAAGGATCCATACACAAGCAGAACGTGCATTGATTTACATCAGTTGTATGGAATATGCTATAAAAAGCCACATTAGGGTGGAAAAAAAAGTGTGAGCAATTTCTGAACGCTGATTATGATTCAGTGACTAGAAACAACAAGGAGATCTCTATCCTTACATATTTTATCCCTGATTACAGTATGACAATGAATACTGTATCCCTGATTATGGGTGACAGTAAACTGGGATGACAGCAAACAGGAATGACAAAGCTTCTGCCAAGAAACATAGGGGACCAGGCAGCTGCTCTTTGTCCACTGTAAGGCTGTCTTCCCATGCCCCCAGCTCACTGCAGGATGTGACAGTGACCACACCAAGGAGCTGTGGGAGCCAGTGTGGGGACCAAGCACATCTTAGAAGTAACTGGAAAAGAACATAAGGGTAAGCAAAGCAAGAATGTAATATTTTCAGGGAATACATTCCAAGTATCCAGCAATCTGCAACTCTGATATTTCCAGGTGCTCCTTTGGTTTAAAAGCCTTCCATTAATTTTCCACCTGGAAATTTGTCTGCTGTGTTTTTTAACCCCATCATCTCTTTTCCAGAGAAGTGGTTAATCCTCTGTAGAACTCACTTTATGCTTCTGCCACCCTCTGCACCTCTCCTGGTGGAGACAGGTAGCTACCAGGACTGCATCCACTAAAAATCTTCATGTTTGCTACAGTCTGTGAGATACAGATTTAAGAAGGTGTTACAGCCTTTTGCCTCTGTCCTCCAAGGCTGCTGTTCAGCCACCAAGTGCAATTCCCTCCTTCATGAGGAAGGGAATTTGGCATTCTGGCTCAGGAGACGTTATTAGGCTCATGAGTCTAATAAGGTTGTAGGTCTCTGATGCTGTCAGTCCTTGAATTTCTGCTCAGAGGTAATCTCAGAGGTAATCAGAGGTTTCTCTTCAGCCAACCTGGCCATTTTTTTAAAACTCACATAAATACACTTCCTGTGAGATTTCTAGCCTTCAGCAGAATATTCAGTAGAATTGCAAGTTGGAATCAAGTGCTGTTAATGAGGGACAGGTAAATGGAGTCAAGCAGAGACACATGTCCCAGTGCATGTGCCAGTGTACCCAGCTAAAACTTACCTTTATGTTTACTGCTGTCCCAGCTCTCCGTGTGACTCACAAAGTAGTTCTCCTGATCTGGGAGAAAGGGCTGATGCAGATTTTCTTTTTAATCCTGAAAAGACCCATAAAATATGTGAAATTACAGGGCAGTCACATATATCTCAGAAAAACAGTAAATGCATACTGAAAAGAAAGGAGAAACACAGAAACATGTCATGAGTCTGCAGGTTGGTATGAAAATAACCTCAAAATCTTTGAAGCTAAATCACAGCAGGGTGTTGCATTGCTACTCTCTCCCTTTTCTCCCAACATGTTTGCATCATGGAAAATGACATTTTGGCTGCTAAAGTCCACAGTTTCAGACACATTTCTTAGCTAGACCTAGGAAAGTGCACAGGTACCTGATGTTTTTCTGGGGCTTGTAGTTCTCAGTGATCTCAAAGCCTTTGAGAATCTGAGCTTACTTTATTTATTGTACAATTTTCAAAGCTGCCTAGGCTAATGTTGGTATGTTAGATACCTGCTGGGAGCTCCAAAGGCCCTTTTACTTGCCTGAACTGAAGCAATTTTAGCTCCCTAATGAAGCAGCATCATTATCAAAACCAGGCAAAACAAAACAAACAACAACATACCTGTGCAGAGTAGATTACACACCACTGTGGCTGTGTAACAGTCCTGTTACTGCAGGTTTTGGAGTAATAGCCCAGCTGGGAATTAAGATGAGAAAAACAATGCAGGAGGAGTGTGAACTTTCCACCTGCCTGAGGTCAGAGCCAAGACCTGCATCAGGGAGTGCAATTCACCTCTGGCACAGAGCAGCCACAGAGCAGGGAGTCAGCCCCAGGGTGAAGCCCCTGGTCCTGCACTGGGGCTGCGCATCTGGGGGACACATGTGCTTCTGGGGGGAAGGTGAAGAGGTCCTGCTTAGCCTTGTCACCCCCAGCTTGTAAAGGCGCTTTGAGAAAGGTGAAGAGAGGCAAAACCACCCTCTGCTCCTTGCTCACACGCCACCTTTTTTCAGAGGTGACAGAGTGGCTCTGTTGGAGGCAGAGGATATGCTGAGCAGAGCCACCACATCTTTCTGGTGGATAAGGAGAGGCAGCAGAGGCGGCCGCTGGAGCACACTGAACGTTTTTTCTGAGTGCCACAGGAAAAGAAACCATTATGAGAGTGTGCTAAAAGCCTATTCATTGCTAAGGAAAGGGCTGCTGAAGAATGTGGGATGCATGCCGAAAACTGCCAGCCAGAGCAACAGAGAGATTATTAAAGCCCTTTGCAAAGACCCCCATCTCCTTCCTTTGGCAGTGGCAGTTCTGGACATGGAGTCATTTCAGCCCTACCCATTGAAATCCTGTAAATAGCTGTCTGCATGGAGGCAGGAGCTGGGTTACAGCTGAGGGGCTTTTTCGTGTGGGAACTGTAGGTAGCAAAGGTGGCTGTTCTCAGCTGTGCTCCTCAGCAGGCAGCAGTGCTGAGCCTCTCCGGGCTGGCTGCTTGAGCAGGCTTGGAAGCCTTTTGGTCTTCCAGTAGGAATATCTTGCCCTGAATCAGCAGCTACCTGTTCTGGCAAACCTGAGAGCTGTCTCGTGCTTTCTCTGTCCCATTTTCTGCCTTCCTTTCCTGCCCGCTCTTACATTTCTTTCTCTAACCACACCTTAGCTTTTTATCTCCGCGGTGTTGTTTGGGATGAGTGCCTGTGAGACAAACCCTAGCCAAGGGGAACCCATCCAAGGAACAAAGCCCTGGAGCAAAGACAGCATACAAGACAGGCTGTCCCCTTTGCTCTCTAAGGTGAAGCTGATCCTGTGAGATTGCTGTGCCCATAACTATTTTGTTTTAGGACCTGGTGTACTCCCTCCCTGCACCCTCAGCCTGGTGGGAGTGCTGTAGTAGTAGGTGCTGTACAGACACACCAGGGAAACCCCCACCCAACAAGGGTTTCTGCAGGATGAGTAGAGAAGTGGAAGCACAGGAAGGTAAAGAGACATGCCCAGGACTACTCAGTACACCCAACTCTTTCATCTGCTTTGTCCCGTGCTGTCCCCTCTGACACCTGTATCATGTATCAGGATGTAATAGCACTGCTCCAGGCTGGGAGCACTGCTTTCCTGCCTCTAGGAATGGCATGGCAGGGGACCAGCAGGAAGGAGGAGGTGAGGCTCTACCCTCTGGGCATTGAGATGGTCTATTAACTACTCCTGGCTTCAAGGAGACTCCAACATGACCGCTTCCATACCCAAGGGTTTAAAAGTCATGAGTCAGGTCCCTCCAAAAGCATGAGACTTTATGGTTTCAAAAGTATGAAGTTTGAAAGAAAAATAAGTGCATGTTCTTAATTTGCCTTTGGTTCTGAAACCCTTGGATCATAGTTTCGAGTTTTTAGCCCAAAAACCAGTGTTTATTCTGCCTTTTGGTTAGGCAAGACAGCGCATCTTCCTTGTCTGCTCACTTGGGTGCATTCATGAGACTTTTCAGAACCTGAAGTCTTTGAGCTCTCTGACCCTCTGTCAACCTTCATTAAATTTGGTTGATGGGTTCAAGTTGTGAGGGAATCAGCAACTATGCCCACACATAGTACCCCTAACTAAATCTTGTGTCCTTAGAAAATGGGACAGAAATAGAGCTGTCCAAGGTTACTGCTACCTTCTTAACATTACAATGAAATCTTCTCAGTGCGGAGGAAAGACCAAGAAATACTTCATATGTTGGAGAAGCAGCTCAGAGGCTGGACCAGGAGTCTCCCTGGAAAGAAGAAAGCACATTCAGTAACCAAACTCAGCTGAAGCAAAACCATAGAAAACAAAGTGCCTGCATGGGCAATTTGGGGGGGAAGAGCCAACGCTGGGAAAGGGGGAGCAAAGAGCACAGGGTTATTTAGTTCAAGTAAAAACAGAGCAGCACATCTGAAGAACATAACAGGGAGGTGCATGTTACAACTGGCCAGGATGAAAAGAATCAAAAAAGAAAGAAGGAGAGGCAAAGGCAGCTTTAGGAATAACGACAGAGAGATCAGATTTTCAGGCAGAGCTCAGACATGTCAGCTAAGTGGCGCCTTGTGAGTGCTGCCTGATGCTTAATCCAAAAGGCATCCCAAATTCCAGTAACAAAATTCACCTCAAGCCAGCAGATGCACTGCTTCACCTACAGCCTTGGGGCTCAGAAAAATACTGGTGTTTGGAGGTTTGCCCTTCCTTCCCTGCATCCATCCCAAAGCCTGACTTACCTTTGCAGAGGCCACAGCTCCTAACAAGGCAGGAAGGGAGATGTTCAGCTGGGCTCAGCTGATGAAGGGTCAGAGATCTGCCTGTCAAAGCCTTTCACTCCAGTCCAACCTGGAGATGAATGGCTAAGATGGGAGTACAAGTCACTTTGTTCTCTCTGGTTTGCATGCCCAGAATTAAATGAAGATGTTCTTATAATTTCTTCTCCAAGAGATTGTGTGCATTGTCAGGAAGGGTTCAGATTCCCCCAGTGCTGCAGCACATTTATGCAAGTGGTGGCTGGGTAGTACTTGGTCCCTTAATGATCTGGTACTGAGCAGGAAGACAGGGGAGCAGCAAGGGTTCTCCAGGATGTGCACAAGGATGAATTATGTCAGGGTAATACTCAAGGATATAATACTTAAGGATGACTCCTGTGAGTCCTGTGACGGGAAACTGGCCACCCCTTGCTGCCAACTGGAAACAGAGAAAGTGTTCAGGAAAAATTTTGAGATCCAGCCTGAGCTGAAAAGGGGAAGCTAATGGGGACGGGAGGTCACTGTGGTGGATCTTGCAAGGTAGATAGGAGGTAGGAAATTCCTCCTCTGACTTCTGCTCAATCCAAAGTGCAGCATGAGCAGCCGGGCACTGCCGTGTCCCACCCTTGGCAGTACAGTCGCCTGTCTTGTTGATTCAGTTCATTCCCAGTGGGACAGGATGGGGCAGGATTTGGCCCTTTGTCTCTAGATGTGTGTCCAATCTGTGGGCTTGCAAGCAATGAACCGTAAAAAGAGAAGAGTTGACAATTAAATGCTCAAAATCTACTAGGACTTTGTCCAGAGTGGGCTAAGCAAACAAGTACAGATGGAGCAACCTATGATCTGCACAGATACATGAGCTGTACAGTTAAGGGTGTACTCTATGCTGCTTAATTGCTTTAATCATACCAATTTATGACCCAGGTTTCTTGCTTAATTAGTGAAATGAAGAATGAAAAGTGAACACATAGAATTAAGTCTTGACTTGTTAATTTGGCTTATAACCTCCATTACTGAGCTGGGAGGGCCTGTTCATTTGGTGTCTGGATGTTTAATGTGGTTGTTCACCTGGTTCAGAAAATGGTGAGGAATCAGCAAAGAAAGGGACTGAGCTGATCAGTAGCCCTCAGCCTCAGGGCCTCTCAGTGAAGGCTGAGTCAGTGACCATACGATCACTGACTTGGGTCCTTGGAAGGGCCATTTTGGGTAAAGGGAGATGCAAACCTTTGCGATGCTGCTACTGTGCATGACACAGCATTTGCCCACACATCTGGAGTGAAGTTCCCACTTCATCCCCAAATGGTTCCCCCAGAACTCAGCATCTTTCACAGGAGAGCATCACCAGCCAGCTCCAGCAGGTTCTGGATGCATTTTTCTTCATGGGACATTGACCACTGTTGTTCCCACTCATGTGGAACAAGGCAGCACCATCTCTCATGCCCCCAGGGGCCCAAAGAGAACCTCAGGGAAAATGGCACAGAATCTTTTTTCCCTCATTAGCATTTTCAGAGAGGAAACTGTTTTCAAATAATGAATTCTAGTGATAAGGTGGGGTTGTTTTTTTTCCCACTCTGAAACCAATCTTTTATCTAGCTGCAGGGGGTTGTTCCCTCCATACTGTCAAATAGGAAAATTAATTTTAAAAAATCAGGTGCAAATGCCTCTGTTTTCTTTTGTCCTTCCCTCTTTTTTCTTTCTGCTGCTTTTAATTTTTGGGCATATTCTATTATTGGATAATTGCATTGGCTAATTGCATTTAAACAGTTTTCACATGGTTGGGTAATTAAATTCAGAGCAATTGGGTTGAAAATGCACAGAATCTGGTAGAAGATTTCACAAGAGGCTGAACTAGATAAACAAGAAGGGATGTGTTAGTTTGTGTGAGGGTACACACACATACTTAGGGTACATGGGTCCAACTTCCAGACAGGAAATGCCATATTCATGACTCTGGGCCCTTCCCCAGGACCTGGAATCGATGGAAAACAATTTTGGCTGGCAATGGAGGGAATAAGATTTTCATTAACACCAGATAAACCAATTCCAGAAGTGAAAACCCCACAAATATCTTAGGAGCTTCTCTTGTCACTGTATCAGAAGCCTCACTGGCAAATACAGCTATTATTTCTAAATGCATCCAATGAAATACACATTTCCAATAATTCAAATTTCCAGTAATTAGATGGTTGCAGTCCGGTGTGTAGCTGTACTCTTGGCTCTCTTGTATCCAGCAGGAAAACAACCATTTTCTTTTAATCTTGTGCATATTCTGAAATCACTTCCTGGGAGCTTTTCACCCACCATGTGTGAAGCAAGTATCCAGCAGGAAGGGACATGGGACACACGAAGTTTTACCCAACTTCTTGTTGCTGGCTCCTTCCCTACTCCTCCCTGTGGCTGCTTACTTCATGCAGAGTTCCCTCCTCCAGATCTCAGGCATGTGGGAAGGCTGGTGGGAAATGCAACAGATTTTGGTGAAGGTTTCCCAGGCAAACCCAGCAGCCCTGGTGATGGAGCCCTGTGCACTTCTCATGGCCCCCACAGCACACAAGAGGGAGGAGTCATTTCCCCTTCCTAGCACTGTGCTTTGGTCCTGGTGAGGAAATGAAATCCTCTCATTTTCTGCTCAGAGGGAAGGAGCAGGCAGGAATTGCTTGTCTAAAGCCCACCACCAGCATCTCCAATGTAGCTAAAGCAATTTGCAGAGCCTGGAATGAAACTTGCACCAGTCTGCCTATTTACCCATCCTTCCTCTATCTCTCTCTCTCATCTGAAAGCAAGACACAAGTTTGTGAGTCACAAGCAGACTAATTTCAGAAAAGCCACTTCTGAGAGCCTCTGGCTGCTGGATGAGACACCGGCCCCACTGGAGCAAACCTCCTGCCAGTCCCACGAGGCATCTGACTGAGATAAAACAGGGCAAAGCACTTCTCATTAAATGACCCTGGCAGAAATGGTTTCATAAAGGGCATCTTGTTAAAGCAAGGACTTCAGGCCAGGGCTGTGACTCTGCCACACCAACCACAATGTCCACATTTGGCATGATGAGGAGTGATGGTGAACAAAGCCAGGAGAGCAAGTCTGAGCCAAGTGCTTCAGCCTTGGGCTTTTCTGAGCAGTGCAGCCGGTGTGGGCACCGGGCAGGCACAGGTCTGGGCAAAGCTTGACATTTCCCACCTGCAGAGGCAGAATTTCATTTTGCCACTCAAGGCACGAGGAACTGAGGCACATGATGTATGGGAAGGGGATGGTGGGGACAGATCTTGGGCGATGGGCTTCTGCTCCCATTGGAGTAAGAAAGATGGGAGACTGATGGGGGAATCTCAGGGGAAACTCTAGAAAATTACAGGACACTTCCAGCTCTGACATAGATTACATGGCCATACTTGCCTGACTTGCCATAAAACCTCACAGATTTCACTACCAGTGCAGATTTTGGCTTTTCCACCAGCATATACAAAACCCATAAGCATATGGACAGCAACCACAGCAGCAGGTGTTGCCACTCAGTGCTCTATTGCACTGCCCTCCCAGGCAGAGAAGATGCTGTGAAGGAGAGGGTGAAGGTCTGGCCCGTGTGGTTTGTACCCCTGAGCCCAGGTCTCTGCAAGTGGGAGCAGGGGGCTGACATTGTGTTGACATCTCTGGCTGTTCATATCCTGCTGTGTACAAAGTCAGTGTGCCTTGGGGAAACTGGTGTTTTCTCACACCCAGGCATTTCCTCTGGGACAAGACCCTCTTGTTTTTCCCTCCAGTCCCATAAGATGAACCTTGCTGGAGCTACACTGCATTGGGATCAGACTGATGTATAGACTGTGTAGGATCTGAAGTGCTGGCGTAAAGCCCATGGAGTAATTTACTTTAAAATAAAGAAGAGCAGGGTATGACTGTGAAAGGAGGCACACACTTTGTGCACAAAGGGTTTGGGATTGGTCATGGGCCAGCATTATAGCATCTGTCGTCCCCTGAGCTGGACATAGAGACAACAGTCACCTGCTGTAGCCTGCAGAAGTGGAGTGTTCTTTGCAGTTGCCAAAGAGGTATCTTCTGGAAGTGGAAAAGCAGGACTCTTCCAGCACATTCATGTCCTTTTGGTGGTGTAGCACTTCTGGGGTCTGCAGTGAGTGTCCACCATGTGGCACCCATCCTGTGTATGCTTGCCCAGCCTCTCACTGCACCTCAGAGGGATTTTACAACCATCTGCCACTCTCCCTGCATGTTTCTGGGTTTCTGAGTGCTGTGAAAGTCTTTTCTCTAGTATAGGCCCCCAAAAGGAGCACTTGTTATTCTTCCAAAGGCTTCCTCCAAACATCTAAGAGAATCATTAGCTGCTGCACAGCTCCAAAGTAAACTGTAGCTTTCTGAGGTCCTGGGGGTGCTCTCTTTAGGAAAAGAAGCTTGATCCCATGTCACCACCACAAGCAGGGTCACCCTAAGCCTTCCTGGCTGTCAGCACCAGCACAGCCCCCATTGCATGACATTGAGCATTTCCAGTTCAGCAGTCTCACTTTGTTTGCATTTTATTGCCCAGGCATGACTTACATCCTTGCTGATGGATGTGTCCACAGTCAGTGTGCCAGGCTGGGCACAGCCTGTCCTCTAAACTGAGCCCGAGCTGCTGCAGGCACAACCAGCAGCTCCTGGGGTCACACCGCATTTTTGGCTCAGAAGGTGTTTGTGTTGCAGTTTCCTCACTTGGGTCCTCATCTGCCTCAGGGAAGTTGAACTTGCCACGACTGACAGAATGGAAGGGCCCTCGGGTAAAATACCCTCCAGAGAGATGATGCATTGTTGTTTTACAAGCCCTCCTTCAGCAGGGTACCACATTAACCTGGGCCACCTGACTAAAGAGTTTTGCTCCTATTTAGGGATCCTTTTCACTAGGGTGAAGCCAGGACTTGCATCCCCCCAGGTGGGTATCCCCCTGTTCTATTTGAAGAAGTTTTAATTCCCCTACTGACCCCTATAAACCCTGCTGCTTTTCCCTGTGGACCATGCTGCTGTTGAAAGCTGGTCCCATTCCTCTGCTTAAGGCAGGGGCAGCTTTCATTGAACAGATCCCAGAGTCGCGGCTGCAAACTCTGAGCAGCTCCTACCCTAAACTCTCTGCAAGAGCACAGAGCAGAGGCAGGAGACACTGACATCTCCTGGTACAGTGTATCACTGGGAAAAGACTCACCAGCCATTGCCTGAGAAACTCTGCTTTGGGGTATACCCAACACTGGGTTTTACTCTGCTGCATGGCCCACCCTAGCACCTGATCTTGTTAAGGTGTCAGGAGATTCTGCATTTTTGCCATGAATATATGGTTGTTTTCTCATTGCTTCTTTATCAACTCATGGTTTCCCTGCTAAGGTTGTGGTTTAGCTTAAAAAAATCCATTCAGCTTTTAAATACAGTTTGCCACACAGCTCAGTGTTTGCTAATACTGCAGAAATTTTCTTAATTTTTTTGAGAACAACATTTTCATATGAGTCCAGCCCAGCTGGTTAGCCCAGCAATCCAGGCAAACATTTCTGTGCCCTTTCCCCTCATGATAAACGTGACTGTGGCATTGCTCAGGGACTCACAGACCACACTGTCTTACTGTTTTTCACATGAGGTTCATTCAATTTGGCAGATTTTTTGCAATGTGAGTTAATTAGGGAAAGCTTGCTGATAAGAAAATACTAGGGCAGACCAAAGTCAGGTTCAAGCACCTCCCTTGCACCTCTAACAGAAGTGAAACCCAAATAAAAAATTATTGCAACAGATGCCAATCAAGTTCCACATCTCTTCTTGTCAGGAGCAAGCCACGACACTGAGTCTCAATATTTTGAAGTTGTACATAAGACAGAGAGTGTCACAAAATAACATTATCCTGGAAAAGTAGACTGGAAATTATTCTCCACATTTTTAATTTTAAAAAAAGGGATGTGGTGGGGTGGAAACAGCAATCTTACTTGATTTAGCCTAATAAATACTTACAGTCCCTTAAATAATAGAAGAACATAGCTCAAACCAAGCTCAGCTTTTTGAAGAAACTTTACCATTTCTGGTTTTCATAAGGAAGCATCCTCCAGTTCCCATCCTATGAACTTCAGCAAGATGAAGGCAGTGGGATAAAGGGAAAGCGAAGCTATTTTGATTGCACAGTGCCACCCACTGTCGGACAGACAGACAGCACCGGGGCCGCTGCGCGGGATGGGCGGCGCTTGCTGCTCCCATCAGTAGCAAAGATATTTATCTGAGATCGATCATTCTGATATCTAAGAGAGACAGGGGTCTGTAAGGCAGCTCTCTACATACAGTCGGATATATACACACAGATATATACATACTGCTGGGGTGAGTTGCGTGTATAGATATAGATATAGATAGATACAAATATAAATATTGTCTACATCAATCAATATCTGTACCATTCTGAGTCTTGATGGGTCACAGGAAGCTGAGCTGAAGTGAGTGGAGATCTAGCGAGGAGGAGACCTTGTTGGAAAAACTTTGGATGTGTCTGGAGGTCTCAAATGTCTGGGAAAACACATCAGTTGGGTGCCAGTCCCCCTGGGTGGCCTGCAGGTGTAGAAGGGAGAGTCAAGGAGATTGGGAGGGGATGGAGATGTGGTGGTGCATGGAAATAGGGGCCCATGTGCATGCTTCAGTGAAGATGTTTAATTTATTGTTTGCAATAGATACATATTTTTGATTATCAGCTACTTATGTGTATCAGGATGGATGGAATTATGTGATGAATATCTTCTGTCTGGACATCGAGTGGAAAATATTTCACCCAAAGCGCCATGTTGCTCTCTGGGTTATGCCATTTTGCATCTACAGAAGGGAAGATATTTCCAACAGTTTTATGAGGAGCTCAGACCGGAGCATCCCAAGACCCTCCAAGCCTACAGAACCGTGTATCCTGGGAAAAGACTGAGCTGTATTTTTCTATACATCCACCACCCATGGCCAAAGGCAATCCAAGCAGCCAGAGAGCAGGGCGTGCTCTGGTGAGCTGGGAGCTCTTGCAGGATGGTGTTCCCTTCTGCAGAGACGCCCTTGGAGAAGAGATCTTTCATTAAGATTGTCGTTTGCTACCGTTTCCATCTCCACAGAGGCTGCCTCCTCCTCACAGGCAGCATCCCCAGGGAGGGAGCACTTGTGAAATATTCATACATCAGAAGAAATTACATTTGTAAGCGTGGACTGCGAAGCGACAACTGGCTGGAGGGGCGAGCAGGGAAAAACAACAGGAGCGAGGGAGGGAGGAAAAAAAAGGCAGAATGTGGGAAATGGAAGGTGAGCTGTGATTTCTCCCTGCCAAAATGCAGTGAGGAGCTTTGTGGGCTCTCCTGGGGTTCATTTATGAGGGCATGTGTAGGGAATAGATTTTCTCCTCATTCGGGGATGTCTAAGCAGCATTCGTGTTCGTGCTTCTGTGAGACTGGAGAATAACCTCATCCAAGCATGTACAAGGGACAAAAATTCCCCCTAACCACTGGCAGATCTGTGTCTTGGGTTTGAATAGTTTGGGCATTTCTGCAGGGTCTACTCCAGTTTTAAAGAATGTAAAAACAATTCCACATTTTGGAATTTTTGGTGAAATGGGATTGAACAGCAGGAAAAAGGGAAACCCAGGAACATTTAGCCCTGCATGTCAGGAGCCTTCAGGCCCACGATCAACAGGAGGCACCTGAGTGCTTGGTGCAGCCTTTGGGTATCTCCAGCACACATCTGCAAATCTTTTACATCCTGGTGGACCACTAATGCTCCACAAGCTCATTGCAAGAACTCCTTGAGAAATACATATTCCCTCTTAAAAACCACCCTTTTAATTTTCTTCTTCTCTCTGTGTCTTCCCCTAAGGACTGGATTCCTTATCAAGACCCAGTGCCTAAGACCTCTAGCAGTGTCAGTAACACTAAAAACTGGAAGAATCACTGTTTTTAATTCTGTGATCATTAAGATCCCCCCCATTGCTGATGTAGTCTGTTGCCCACTGCTGCTTAATTTATCCAGATACCCTACAGGTATAGGAAAGGGGACAGATAGCATCCTGCAGATGTTTTCTTGAGATTATGGTTTCCCTCCCTGCACCCTTACAGCCTTCCCACCCTACACCCTTCTAGCTGGGTCCTCGCCTCCCTTGCAGGAAGCACACACACACTCACATGATGCAGGAGCAAGTTTTGACTATTTTAGGGCCTGAAATTTCCCTGTCGGCATGGCAACTTTCAACTCCTCACCTCTGACGGAAGCTGCTTAAAATAGAAAATCCAGAAAGCAAGCTTTGTGCTCCATGCTCAGCAAGCCCAGCTCCAGTATGGCAAGCAGGGCAGGATCTGGCCTCACAGGGCCAGAGAAATGCCTGGGTTAAGGAAGATCACCCCCAGGCCATCACCAACCCCTGCTGCAGTTTGTAAAACACCACCTGAATCTTCATTATTTTTGCTGTCTAAAGGCATCCCCTCCCTATCCAGCCTTCTTAGCTCAGGGAAGCTTTGTTTCAATATTCCCAGATTTATCCTCAGCCACTGAGCCTCCATTTTTCCATGGATACAGTCTCCATCTTAGGTACATTTTCCCCACACCTCCAGGCCTATTCGGTACCATGAAAAGTACCAACTCTCCAAGCTTACTTTTTATTTACCTTTTTTTTTCCTTTACAAAACCCATTAATTTTTTACACTTACTCCTTTTCCCAAACCAATTTTTCCTCCAGCTCACACACAAACAATTGTGATTGCATGGGGTCAAGTGGGCATGTGGTGTGTCTGCTCTAATCCCCGCTTAACCTAATTCATTTTCTGTCTAAGAACAAAACTCTGCGAGATTCATTCAAGAGTCTGGATTATGTCTCTCTTGGCCTACAATGCTCATGTAGGATTAGGGAATAAAAAAACCTAGAAGTCATTGGCGAGGCACTAAACCTGCAAACCACCCAAACACCTTAAAAATCCCTTTCTGTGCCTGGATTTGAGCTATGAGCCAGGATGTGCAGGAAGAGCTTCTCCACTGAAACACCACTGCCAACACAGAGTCCAGCCCTCAGGGCTGTTTTTGGGTCAATGGGGATCTGGACCTTGCTATCATATTTTGTGCCTGAGGGTTTTTTCCCCTTTTTTTCTCCTCTCTGCAACCCAAAGTTTTCTGGGGAGTTCAGCGGATGGAGCTGGGTTGTCTGGGGGCTTTTATTTGGCTTTCATATGGGAAAAATAAAATCAATCTTCTACATCAGGGAGAAAGGCTTGTTTTGTACAAACACAATCACTGCTGCTTGTTGTTGCTTCTAGGGGAGCTTGTTGACATTTTTCAATCAAAATATTTTCCACTCTCCCTCCAATTGATGTCTTTTTCTTTTCTCCCCTCCTCCTCCTCCTCCCCTTCAGTTTGGCAGGTGTTGTTTTTTTAAACAATTTATGCACTTTCATTTCTATGTGTTTCTGAAAGGGCAACAAACACCCAAGCATGTTTCTTTCCCTTTCTGCAGGTGGGCAGTGAGTATTAACATAAAGAATTTCTCTCTATCCTGTCTTTATTTTATCTATTCCCATCCTTTTTCCCACTGCTTCCCTCTCTCCTAAACTTGTCAAACTGCTCCAAGCAGGAAAAGGGCGAATGCCAGCTCTCCTCTGGAGAGCTGGAAGCACCCCACTGAGCCAGGCAGGGCCAGTAACCTCTGCTTTCCAGGATAAAAATGGATTCACTTCACTTTTCCTTCTTAATTTGAGATCCAGGGATGCTTGACTGAGGCACCTCTGGGAAGGCATCTTCTCAAGAGTCTGCTGCAGGCTCCTGGCTCCAGGGGGACGCAGGACTCAGCTGGGAGGAGAAGTCACCTCCAAGCACAGGGATGAGCTCTTGTCAGAAACGAGCCTGGGACACTGTCCCCTGCAGATGTTTGCACCTTTTTTGGGTATTCTGATTATTTTTAAAGCTGCCACTGGAAATGGGGATTACCTGTATTTCACCTGACTTGCATTTCTAAATCGCCACTCATAGATTCCCTTAGAGGGGAAACAAGGATGTCCATTCTCCAGACCAGAGAGAAAACCTCAGGATTGTATCTCTTACACAAAATGCCAGAGGAGATTTAATGCTTTACTACCACAGCGTGTGCTGTTGTTCAGCCTAAGAGGCAGCAAATCCCCATTTCCCATGCAAAGCTCCTCCTGAGCTCCTCTATGGGCATGGGAGCTGCTACAGCCTCCAAGGAATACCAGGAAGAGTGTGGGATCTCAAGAAAAAGCAGTCAAGCTGGACAAGCAGGTATCTGCAGCTCATCTAAAGGACCTGCAGATAAGAGAAAAACAGCAACAGAAATTTCAAAGGCAGATTAAAGGAGAAAAAAAGTGCATTAATCTCATTTCTAGGCCAGGCCAGAAGATCAGGTGTTTGGGAGTGATTTACCAAAGTGTGCTCATTCCAAACATCAGCTTTCCTGGAGCCATTGAACAGTGAAGCAAAGTTTAATACACTCATGTAGTTGCCTTTATATAAATGTCTATGGTGTCATTATTAACACAGTCAATACCAGGAGCTTTATTTCTTGATTCCCCTGAGCGGGACACGAGTCCCGAGGTGCCCTGGGCGTGAAGCCCTTAAGCCTGGAGCTGCAGGGGGGTTCCTGCAGGACTACAAAGGGTGCCTGTGCTCGAGCTGCCCATGCAGACAGGGTAAACACCCTTGGCCCTAGCTATTATGGGAAAGAGAGAGCCCACATGTCCTGACTCACTCCCTGAGGGACACCCAGCAGAGGAGCTTGTGGTCACCCGTGCATCCCTCCTGCCCCACCACTTGCCTTTGCTGTGGCTGCAGCTGGTTCCCTCTGAATGCTGGAGCCTCTCTGACCTCTACTCCCAAGGGAGTGCACCCCTCCTTTCCCAAATTCACTGTTTGTTTCCTGTTGCTCCTCCTGTGCAGCCCCAGTTCCTCCTTCAGATGTCCCTTCCTCTGTGGCAGGGACTGGCAGTGATGGAGCTCCCTTTGGGGCAGCCCTGGGTTATGATCAGCCCATTGCTCCCTACTGAAGGGAGGTGCAAACAACTCATTGAAAGTAAATCAAATTAAATATCTAAGTCCCCTTCCTGGTTTGGAGCTTCTCCATCAGCCTCACAGTCTTACCTGGCATGATGGCCATGCAATCACAATGCTTCGAGCTTTGGCACAGGGACAGGACACAAATTTGTATGTGTGTCTACAGAGAAAAGGGGATGATCAGGATGAGGAGAAAGGATCAGGTAGCAGTGCAGCAGATTTGTGCCAAGAAAGGATGTTTTTCCTCTCTGTCACCTTCATTCCTGTTTAACTCCCTCCAGGCCCTCAGAAGCCACCAGCTGAAGCCCAAACCCAGCTTTCAGTGTTCAGGCTCTGTCTGAGGGAACAGAAACCTGCTGTGAGAAGCCCAGATGTTGGGATAAGCAGAGAATTTCCTAAAATTATTGCAAAAAGGTCAGCTACTATTTAATTTAGATATTGCTAATGAGAATTGCCTGGGTAGGCTGTACAGATTACTAGAAAGTCCCTTCCATACCTCTCCGTTAGTCTGCCTATTTAAAACCCCTCTGTCCCCTCCCTAGACACCCCTCGACTGCCCCTGCTGGTAGGACATCTGCCAGGGGAGGATGATAAGACAAAGAAGCCACCATAAATCACAGCTGCTAATTGCAAAGCTGTGTGTATCTGTCCTTGCCCTTTTGTGCCTTCAATCCACAGCTTGCCCATCCGATCCATCTCCCTGTCAGTTTTGCTCCTTCGTGTCCCTCCATGCTGCTCCCCTTTATGCTCTGAAGCACAGCCTCTGCTTCTTCATAAGCAGCTTGATTCCCTGTGTCTTCGTTCTTGAGCACTCCTGGCCCCTTTGCCAGCTTGTTCACTCCTTTTATGTTTCTCTTCTTCCTCCAGTATCATCACCATCCTTGCTTCCCTGCTTGCCTCTCTGAACAGACACACATGATATGTTTTGCTGTTGCCATGCTTTTCAGACATAAACTAATTATGGTCTCCAAGCCAGAAGGTCAGCAGTAGGATCCTTATTTTTGCAGCCCTCAAAGCCACTATGTCAATGCACACGCATACATGGATGAAGGTGTTTCAGGGAGATGGTCAGGCCCAGACACCAAAACTCTGTAAAACCAGTAAAAAAGGCTGATTCTTATCATAGAAGCACTCCCTTGTCAGCATATGCTGTGCCCAGTGCTCGAGAGAAAAGCCATGTCAGCTGCACTTTAATGTCAGAAATATTCAGGAGGAAAAACTGCCAACCTGCCAACCTTTGGGTCATCTCTTCATCCTTAAAACATTAGCCAGCCTCCAGATTTCCAGGAATGGGTTTTTTACCACCCAGAAGAGTGCTGGGGGATGACAAGAGGCCATACTTTTACATTCAAGTGATTTAGGAAAAATATCAGGAATAGACCCCAGGGAGAGAAGGAAACCCCTTGGGGATTACTAGAAGCCAGTTTAGTGCTTTCCTAGGGGAAAAATAAATTGCAGGGCAAATCAAGAACTGACAGTCTCTGAGGCAGTGTTTGACTACCTGCAGAAAACTATCCTTGATATTTGCTGTCAGTGCTTTGTTCCAGCCTGAACTGCCTCCACCCTAGCAAAGTTGTTCCACAGGTTTCAAACACTGAAAAATTGTAGGGAAAACAGGGTTAAAATATTTCAGAGAACAAAGCAAACCAGGAAAGTTCTTCTGTGAGCCAAATACCATTATTTATTTGCAGAGACTTCCGGACTGTGAGACCCCAGCATTAGCAAATCTTGTTAACAATTTGCTTGAGCATTTTTGTGAGGCACCAGAAGAATGGGTTACGTGTCTTATTGATTTAATGACAACTATCGCTGCTGGGAATTGATGCTTTCATTAGAGAAAGCAGGTTAGCGATAGACTTGTGAATGTCTGACTAACCCAGGAGGTGGCAGGGAACAAATGGTTTCCCCTATTGAAATAGGCAAGGTGTAATGCAGGAAGACTCTGCTAATATCACAGAGCTGTAACACAGCTCTGGTTCACTGGATTAAAGAATCCCAAAGTTGTTGAAACCCTCCAAAGATTATGATTAATATATAATCTCTTTGGGAAAGAGCAGTAAAATACCTGATCAAAGCTAGTATTTTTTGCTGAATATCTGCCTTTGAAACCTTGGGAATAGGACTCAGTTTCTCCACGCTGGAAATCTTTGGCTGATGGTGCCACACATCTTGGATGATGATTCCTAGAAGAATATAGGCAACCTGAGGCAGAGAAGTCTTCCTCACTGGGAAAAAAGTCAGAAAGGAAATTGAAGATTGAAGTGGGAAGAGACCTCTGGAAGATTAAAGAATCCCAAAGTTGTTGAAACCCTCCAAAGATTATGATTAATATATAATCTCTTTGGGAAAGAGCAGTAAAATACCTGATCAAAGCTAGTATTTTTTGCTGAATATCTGCCTTTGAAACCTTGGGAATAGGACTCAGTTTCTCCACGCTGGAAATCTTTGGCTGATGGTGCCACACATCTTGGATGATGATTCCTAGAAGAATATAGGCAACCTGAGGCAGAGAAGTCTTCCTCACTGGGAAGTTCAGAAAGGAAATTGAAGATTGAGGTGGGAAGAGACCTCTGGAGGTCACATGGTCCTGTATCTGTGAATTCCCTGTGGATGCATCCCTATTCTCCCCTTGAGGTCCTTGACAGAGATGTGGGGCAGCACTGGGGGCTCCACCATCAATCCCTGGCTGTACCATTTTCCCCCTAAGTGGGCTTTGTGCCACCAGCCACAACCCTCTGGGCCCTGACATTCAGCTGCTTTTTAACCCACACTGCCATCCCCTCCTCTAGCCTGCACTTTGTCCAGGGGGATGTCACAGGAGACAGTGTCAAAGCCCTGCTGAAACTGAGGCAAAGAAAATCCACCACTCCCACCACGTCCACCCCATCACCTCCTTCGGGTTGGTTAAACACAATTTTCCCCTGGCCTTTCCCTTTTTCTGCTGAAATAACAGCAGAGCCCAAGGATGTGGTATTTTAAGAAAACAACTAGATTAAGAGACAGATGCTAAGTGTTCAAAGACTTCTGACAGAGATAAACTGCAGTATCAGTCTCTATCAGATGGAGAGCACAGGCCCATGCTTCAGGGGAGAGGTTTAATGATTTAATAGAGCTTTCCCACCTCTCACTAGTGAGCTCCAGCCCTGCACACAGATATGTGAGCACCAAGGGGAGACAACCCCAGATGTAAATAAATCATTAGAAGCCCTCACTCAGGGTCTCAGCACTGAAGACATTCTTTGGGCATGTTTCAAGCAAGAAGCAGAGCATGTTTCCGGTGCCAGGTTGTGTCCCACACCTCCTGGAGGAGGGTGGATATCTCTCTTCATCCTTCCTACTGCCTCTGGGGCTACAGCCTGTGTTTTCTCTGGTTCTTCAGGCTTTTTAGCAGGTATTTAACTGTTCACCTGAGTGCACAATGATTATGCTCATGGTGAGAGAGGGGGATCAAAGAATTTTCTGGAATCTGCTTCCTCTTTGTCCTTTTTTTTTTTTTTTTGTCCGCGTCCCTCTCCACCTTGGCTTTCTGTTCCCCAGTGGAGCTGCTCCATGTTACCCTACCAAGCCAGCACAGCTTGGCTCTGCAGGTTGTCCTCCATCTGCAGCCTTTGCCCCAACACTCAGTTAGGTGGAAACCTCTAACCTTCAACTGGATGGGAAAGGAAGAAAGAAGAGAAACTTCCATGTGGCTGCTTGTGGTGCAGCATCTATCCTGTTTGTTGGGGAGCAGGGTCATATCTCTGGCGTCCTCACTGACTCCATTTCTGAGGAGGGATGTTCTCTGCAAGCTTCATCCTCCTGTGCAATGGCTTCCAGAGGCTTTGCCCACTGAGGGCTGGTGTTCAAGCATTTAAACACGACAGCATATGTGGATCCAACAAGACCTACCAAGTTTTATCCACAAGGAAGAGGGAAGCTTGTGATGGCAGCACTGCTCTATTTCCTCTGACCTCATTGACATGTATTAACCATGGCAGTTAATACTCACATGGTTTAGCTTGATGAAATGAAGAAAGGGAGAAGGACACAAGCATACCGATTGGGAGAGAGGAAAAGTCCTGAAAATGCCATAAAACCTGCCAGGCATCCTTATTCCTGCCATTGGGAAGAAGATTTTTTTAAAGTACAATGGCAGCAAATAGTTCAAAGATGTGATTTCAAGGACCCCCATAAGAAATCCTTCTCCTTGCTATGTGAAGCTTTACCTTTTCTGATTACCTTTTAACATCCTGCTTAGACCACTGTACTGATTACAAAATTAAGTTCCTCCTCTGAAATCAGGATGTCTACACTAAGTTACAGCCAAAGAAGCTCTAGTCCCAAATCCCACATAAGAAGCTCTGGCACCCACAAATTTCACAGGATTTTTGGGTGCTCACCACCTCCCAGGCAGGATGTGTCCTCAAATGACTGAACTGAGAAGAAAAAAAAAAGAAAAAAGTCCTCTCAAAAGTAAAACACGCTTCTGATGCAAAATTAGCATTTGGCAGAGAAGTGACTCATGGTGACTGAGGGCTTCGTGCAGCCCTTCTCTGAAGCATCCAGAATCTTTTTCTGGCTTGTGATTCACCAGAAAATGGTAGATGAGCACATCTTGACCTAAGCAAAAACTGAGGGTGTTACAGAAGAAGATGAACGTCTCTTCTCTGCTCTCTGAAATGGCGCTGCTGGCAGCTCTGTGGTGCCAGCAAGAGGGAAGACAGCACTTCCAGGGGTGGGTTAAAAGGCAGAAAGCTTCATTTACAACGTATTCTAAGTCTTTAGGAAGCCTGATGGTGAACCAGTGGTGTGAAATGGCGCTGCTGGCAGCTCTGTGGTGCCAGCAAGAGGGAAGACAGCACTTCCAGGGGTGGGTTAAAAGGCAGAAAGCTTCATTTACAACATATTCTAAGTCTTTAGGAAGCCTGATGGATTCCACTTTTCACAGAGCAGGACCCTGTGTGGGAGGGTGACATGAGAGTTCTTCTGGGGGCCTGATGCCTTTTATTTTTATTTTATTATTATTATTATTATTATTATTATTATTATTATTATTATTATTATTATTATTATTATTATTATTATTTATTGCAGGACCCCATTTTTGTCACATTTTCCATATGCTCTTGTGACCCATAGCCCCCATAGACCCAGAGTCAAAAAATCTCATCTTCAGGCTCTTCACAAAGACCCTTCAGCCTTCTTTGAAAATAATTTTTGGGAATGGGGATCAGCAAAGCACCTGAGCACCACCCTAAACCCCATCTATACTTCCCCTTCGGACACAGCCTCGCAACAGGGGCACAAAGACAGAATTTTATCACCACTCATGAATTGCAGTTTCACCACCTAAATTGCTACAGGACAGAAGGAAGGAGACATCTATAAGACATGTATATGTTTACTGAGTGGAGCACATATATAGCAAATTTGGGTTTGAGTCCAGCTGCATGAACTGGGGCAAGCACAGCACCTCCAGCTCTGCAATGTTCTCAGAGAACCTTTCTGCCCAAGGCAGGGCACAATGTGCAGCCAACAGGCACATCTGGCTGATGCCCAGGGACAAGCACTATGCTGATGCCCCAGGGACTCTCTTGATTTTTGCAGGAGGGGTGGTTGCAGCTGTCCAGGCACAGAGAGGCAATGAAATACATTTTGTTTGTGGTTGGATTAGCTGGGTTTATTGATGGCTAAGGTGAAAAGACCAGCCCATCTTCTGCTTCTTGTTTCATAACTATGTCCTCTGTCATACTTCATTTCTACATCTCTCTTAATTATTTTTTAATCCGGATGACTCCCCACAGCAAAGTCCCAAGTCAAGCAGTCTCTTATTCTCTAGCAGAGAGAAATAAATGTTGATAATGATCTTTTTTCCTTCACATCAAGTAGAATTAAGTGCCAGCTTTTGTCATGACTACCAAACATTCTCTCTGGGCCGAGGATTCCCTTTGGATAAATGCTCATCACAAAATAGCACCTTCCCAAGCACCTTCCCTCATTAATTACCCCCTGGTCAAAATTTCCAGGACCTTCCTGCTGCAAAAACACTATGACACTGATGTCATGGCTTAACCTGAGCTCATCTTAAACAATCTAAATCAGGTTTTGTGGGAAGGGTAGCCACGACTACAGAGCAATACTCAGGGTAAACACTTGAGGTGGTGGGTGTTAGCTGAGCTCTGTTGGATGGCAGCATCATGCTACAGGCACTTGAGGGATCCCAGGGTGAGTGTCTGGGTGTATCACTCCTCATGGCTCCAGACATCCAAGTGCAAAGTCCTTTTTTGCCACTTGTGCTGTGAATGCAAAAGACTTTGGGCTTTCGTGCTTCCCTTTTCTGGGCTCTCCATGAAAATGAAGGTGAAAAGTGCTTGTCCCATGCTGCTGCTGAAGGGAATCCAAGCAGGAGCCCTTTCCATAAGGATGCTTTGCTGTAGGATCATCCACCTGCCCTAAGGTACCTGACTAACCTTTTTGTCAAACAGCAGAAGAGCGATGCAGAAGTGGCCAGCCACACTGACCTGAGCACAAAATGCTGCCTTGGAGAGGCTGCCTCCTTGAGCAACAAAGGAAAAAAAAAAAGAGTAAAATTCCAATCCTGCCATTGCTTTCATGGTAATCAGCATGGCATTATGCAGAATGATTTGTAATTTTACACTGACAGCTATTCTCTTCTGGCAGCCACCATGACTTAAACAAATGTCTGACATTGCAAGGGGCTGAGGGTTTGTGCCTTTGACAAAATCCTCAGCTCAATGAGGAGCCCAAAGAGAAAGAGATGCTGCTCTGCAGTCCTCATTTCAATCCTGGCCTATGGATCATGGAATCCTTCCTTGGTGCCTGTGGTTGTTCTGTGATGTCAGACCCACTTGAAATTCCTTTTGCAGAGCAAACAAGAAGCACAACCTGTGGACTTTGCTTTTAATATCCTCCTTTTCTTCTGATACAGAAGTAGCTGGAGTGAGAGGAGATGCAGGGATAAACCCTACAGCTTGACCCAACATGGAAGATTTTGAATATGAATAAGAAATGTCAAAGTAATATCCAACCTCTTACTTGGGCAAAAACTTTTCTTTTTTAATGCCTTCTAGACAGACAAAGCAGGCAGCAAGTGCCTGGGTAATGAGTGAAAAAGTAACTCTTCAGCTGTACAGGTTCACAGGAAATTGTCTAATCTTCCTTACAACTCACAAAACAAGGGAAGCAGGATACAGAAAATGAGGAATATTCTCTTTTGCCTTGAATTAACTTGTCTTTTTGACTGAATTTCTCAGAAATCCAAGTCCAGTGACTGGAGGAGCTTCAGCCTTATGAGCTGTCTGGTCCTGGACACTGAAGAGGATCAAACACAAAATGGGATGAGGTTCCAGAGCTGGAATGCTCCAGTTCAGATTCATTCATAATATTAATATTTCTCTTGCCATCAGGTCTTGTTCATTTGAGATACCTGTAGAGCTCAGGCCTCCCACCAACCACAATAACACCCTGCCAATCCACAGGGATTTCCTATAGGTCTATTTTTAGAGAAAGTTCAGAGTTTGGAATCAATACAAACTGGTTAGGTCAGAGTTCCATCTGTGTCGAGCCTGGCTGGTTTTCAATCAATCTCTTCATTAAATTTTCATGTCTTGATAGAAAATTAGAAAAAAAAAAAAGAGGATTTGTTATTGTGTAGGGAAAAAAATTGCTTTTCAAGCAAAGCAGCTATAATTTCTCCAAAGTTGATCCACACTTACAGAACTTCTTTGGCTTCTGTGAATATTTTTAGTTTTTGTCTGGCTACTTTTGATGGTTTATTTAAGGTGTTGTTGGCACAAGTGGGAGATTTCTGGGAACTTTATAAAAGCTTTTAAGTTTTTTTGCTTTTATTCTGGAAGCTTTTGTGTGCCCAACAGCTGACAAGCCGTTTCCAGCTCTAGTGGCTTGTCCAATAAAATATATTAATGTTCCCTACGGCCTTGATACATTTCTGTGATGCTCAGAAAAATAGAGGGCTGCAATTCCCACCTCAAAGCCTCTCACCAAGTACTCTGCCTGATATGTAAAAACCCCAGTGTCCTGAGGCATTTGTAATATAAAGTTGAGGTTATATAATGCACCATCCCCTTCAATCCTGATCAGGACAGATCCAAGGTCATTTCCTTGGTAACTTCAGGAGACTTTGGCACAAACCCATGGCTTTTTTTTATAATTACAAGCCACTTTTGAAAATATTGCCTGATACCACCAAAATTTCCACAACCCAAAGAGATTTTTTTTTTCAAATTTTTTTCTTTGCAATGATTTTTCCCCCCCAGGTGCCCTTTTTTTTTTTGTGTGAGGGGATGTTGGCATCTCTTTTGATGCTGTCCAACATGTGAGATCCAACAGGAGCGGGCACAGTGGTCCCTCCAAGCAGAAGAACAGTTCCCCCAGGTGGCTCTGGCACACCTGTCTGGGATTTTGTGCCCCGTGGCCCCTTCAGTCTGAGGGCATGTGAGCCTTGCCAGTTGGTAGATTAACATCAAACCAGCCCCATCCAATAAAGCTATTTTTGATTATTCCAAAGAGGTGGCTGCTCTCCTCAGTGGGCATGGCTCCACAGCCTCTCCACTCCCTCCTTCCAAGCCCTGTCTGGGCCCTGGGGTCCTTTAATGTTTGAGTAGTTCTTCCTTTTAATCTCAGATTTAGTCTTGAGAAGAGTAAATGCTTTGCAGCCTGAGTGGAGCCAGCCAGGAGCTACTCCCCAATAAACATCTTGTCCTTTGTTTTGCCCGGCAATGTTATCTAGGTCATTGTTTTACCTTTCCTGCTCAGTCCCATCAAGGTGACTGAAACCACACAGAAACCATAAAATGGGGAACTCCCAGTTTTCAGGACCCATCTTCACCTATTGTTTGGATGCTCACCCCACCTTCTCCACCCTAATTTCTACGCACTGAGAGCTCCTGAGATTTCTCACTTCCTCATGGCAGTGTCTCACCAATCCCCCCATGGGCAGGATTTGCTGAGGTCATCATCATTACTGCATGTGGTGGACAGTGGGGTGAACCTCAAACACGTGAACACTGCCTCTGTAAAGAAATCAACCCCCTAAGGCTCAGCCCTGTAACAGTGAGCATGAAAATGAAACAAAAAAAAATTAAAAATTCATTGAAGTTGACTTTAACATCCCCACTCAGCTCTGTGTTTACCTCTGAACATCAGCACTCATGGCAGGACTGTGTTTCCATGTAACACACACTCCCCTTAGATAATTACACTTAATTGCTGCTGTTGGTGGCTCAGAGGGCTCCCAGGCTCCACCATGATCCCAGCAGTGCTCGGGAGCCGAGCAGGGCCACCACGTGTGCTCCAAGCTGATCCCGAGGATGCCCAGCGCCACTCGCACCCCCTCCCTGCTCCCCTGGCAGCTCTGGGAAAATAAAAAAGGCCCGGGGTCTGTTACAGTAGGATGCAGAGGTCTGCCCCAGCATGCAGGCCAGGAGTTATCTGTGAAGTGGGAATAGCCCCTTTCATCCCAGCCAATTAACTCCGAAGGATAAAGATGGAGCCGGCAGCAGCTGAGTTTATCACAGCTTTCAATTTAGAAAAAACAACCCACTAATGTGTGCTCTGAGCAGATGGATGTCACACAAGCCAGGGTTTTAGGAAGCATCCCTGGTTTTTCCAGACTTCTCTCCTTAAGACCTTCCCATTGCCTCTTCTGAGCTCCGGGGAGATCAGCAAGGGCCAGAATGGGATGGTGGGGGAGCAGCAGCCAAGCAAAGGCAGGAAGGACTGGCTGGAAACCCTCAGACCCAGGGTGGGGACCATTGAGGCTGGTGTAATTTCTGCCCAGATGGGGCCTGCAGCAGATAAGCCTCCCTCATCAGGAAGGGATTTGCACCTGGAGCCTTGGTTCCTGTGCTCACACTGCTTTTCTCACCTGGAAAACACCCTGCTCAAGGGAAGGACCCCACAGAGATTTATGAAGGCAGCAGTCTGACCCCAGCACATAACTGAGATGCCAGATTTGGAACAGCCTCTACTACAAACATTTTGTTTACTGCTCGAATGGTGTATGAAGAGAGTCACTATTTTTCTGTCTTATTTTTGAAGCCCTTTGCTTGTTCTTTTGTGGTTTCTGAAATGCCCAGCCCTGCAGGAAGGGTAGCAAGAGCCTGGTGTTCTACCCTTAGGGTATGAATCAGTGTGAGTGGGCACAGGATAACTCAGAGCCTGCCTGCCTGCTCACTTAAGGATCTGCTCTTTGCACAGTACCAGAAGTAGGGCTATAGTGCCAAATAATCCTTTATTCCTGAAATCATCTGCCCCAGCACTCTGAAATATCAAGAGATAAATACTAATTTCAGTGATTCCCTAAGCCATGCTCACAGAACTTGTCCACGGTGTTTATTTGTATTGTTTCAGCCAAAAAATTGTCGTAATACTTCTTCTTGGTAATTGTTTGAAAAAGCCATTGCAGTAGTGCCAAATAATCCTTTATTCCTGAAATCATCTGCCCCAGCACTCTGAAATATCAAGAGATAAATACTAATTTCAGTGATTCCCTAAGCCACACTCACAGAACTTGTCCACAGTGTTTATTTGTATTGTTTCAGCCAAAAATTGTTGTAATACTTCTTCTTGGTAATTATTTGAAAAAGCCATTGCAATGTGCCACCTGCCCCCTGCACAATGTTCCACCTGCCCCCCTGCACAATGTGCCTGTCCCCTTCTTTTACAGGCAGCTACAGGACCCAGGTGCCAGGGTGAGGAAGACAATTCCCCCATGGCAAGGAGTATCTGGCTCTTTGGCAAACTCCAAAGACCATTGTGTCAACCAACCTCTCTGGTGTCAATTCTGGTTGTGCGATCAGGTTGTTGGTGAGCTGGCACTAAAAGCTTGCTCTTCCAGGCACCTTCTGTCTCCAGGTGACTTGTGAATGTAGAAGGTTGGTTGCTTTGCCCAAAAGACCTGTTTTCTTGAAAGCTTCTCAGCTTATCTATGCTGTCTTTGTTTCTCAGCTGCAGCCTTTGCTAGCCTCAGACCTAACCACATTTCTGCTGGGCACAGTGGCTTCTTTTTTCCTCGGAAAAGGTTTGTGCGCTGACATTTCCCCCACACACCTCACTTTTGCCTTCTGTCTGTCTCACCCAGCTTCAAGCAGTTCTCTGAAAAACCCAAATAAGGAGTTTTGTCATCCTGGGTTGTCCCTGGAGTCAATGGCCCAGAAGACAGAAGAGACATTTCTCCCAGCAGGAGTTACAGCTTGGCACGGTGGTGTTCTCCAGGACTTTCTTTCCATTGGAATGCCCATGGACATCTCAGACAGCTTAGTGGTATGCAATGATATGCAAGGCAGCTTAGAACTGACTTGTAATTCACTTGTGCTGTGGTGATACCAGAGATGATTTGTCCAGGCATCACTCAGGTGATGTGGGCTATGGGGCAGGGTGGGATTCTTCAGGTCCCAGACAAGAAGAATTTTGTGGTGTCTGCTTTGGGAGTGCATTTATGGGTATAGAAGAGCCAACAGCCACATGAGGTGCAAATGCAGTGAAGAAAGTAGCCTTTGACTGGTGTTATTTTTTGACTGGTGAAAAATATGCCTCCTGTCTTCTATCAAATGCATTGAAATTACTACATTAAATTAAATAATTTCCTCCTCTTTTTTCCCCCTTAAATATACAGTGTTTTGTTTCATATAGTAACATTTGCTATAGTAGAATGTCAAATTATTGTGGTAGAGCTAAACTACTGTGGCTTGAAGACTTTTGCAAAAATATGGGGTTTTATATTAGACAAACATGGAGATTTTGGTTAGTCTGGGGTAGCAGCAAATGAGGCAGAAATAAAAAACCTGGAAAGTTAAGAGACTGCTCTCTCTGTTTGGTTTGCTACTTACGTAAGAAACATTCTTGATTTTATAGGAAATTTTCTTTACTCCCCTTCTTAAACTGATGCTCTACTTTGCCAGGACCTGAAACATAAAAATTAAAAATAATGGACTGTCCTGCATAAGTTATGAGACAATAACACCTTGAATGCATCTTCTTTCTATTATTAATTGTCCTTTTCCCAGAAGGGACTGTGAAAAATGGGCTGCTTTGAAAAGTGTTCCCCAGCCTACTGATGGAAGGAGGGATGATGGACATGGTTTGGATTCTACATCTTGTTGCTCCTGGGGCACTTCTTTCCTGCTCCTTCTGCCTGCAGGACATGAGAGAGATCCAAGGGCACAACTGCCAGGCCAAAAGTCACACTTATCATGAGTTTCATCCCCAAACCCATTGAGATGTTCATGCAGAAGGGTTTCTGCCTCTGGGCTTTAATTTCAGCAGCTGTAGCTGAGCAAACAGGGAGGGACCACCAGGTCCCTGTCACTGCAGTGGGCAACAGCCCCAGGAGACCAGGGTAGCTCAAAGCTAGCTCTGGAATAGCTGCTCTTGCAAAATGGCCATGCAGTAAGTGTCTGAGTGGAAAAACTTTACTAAAAGGTGCATTGTGCTGCCTAAAAATAACTACCACGTCTTTGTCCAAACCACATGCCTCCAGAGGGCTCCAGCATTTAAGCACATTTGGATCAAAGAGGAATCCTAATCAGGGAGATATTTTGCTCTGGCCACAGATCTCTCTGAAGTGACTGGGAAGCATCTGCAGAGGCTCTGGGAGGACTTGGCTGTCACCCATGCCCAGGCACTGCAGTGAGCTGGCTCTTGGAGTGCTTTCCTTTAATTGGGGCCATCACTCACGTGCAGAGGAGCAAATTAAAATCCTGGGAGTGTGGCTCTGTAGAGAAGCTCACAGCTGCCCAGGGAAGGCTGAGGGACTCACACAGAACTGTGGGCTTCTTTAGGCTGGAACAGGGCTTTAAGGTCATCACATCCAGTCATTAAGGCAGCACAGCCAAGGCCACCACTGAACCATGTCCCCAGGTGCCACATCCACACATCTTTTAAATACCTCCAGGGATAGTGACTCCACCACTTCCCAAGGCAGCCTATTCCAGTGCTTCTCTAGAAGCTTCTGCAGACCCTTTCCCAGCTTTAGTGACCTTCTCTGGATGTGGTCCAGGACCTCAATGTCTTTCTTGTAGCGAGGGCTCCAAAACTGAAGACAGACAGGGTTTGAGGTGTAGCCTTACTTGTGCTGCATAAGGGGAACAGTCACTTGTCACTCCATCCCCTGCCCCATGGAAAAAATTCCCCTCCAGACACCATGTTTGCCTTTTCAAGAGTGCTTGCCCGGAGGGAAGAGGCTCCCCAGAGTATGGTGTCTTACCACAGGCTGTTCCAGCATATTTTGGGGATACCATGACCTGCCATGCTGGGCCTGTGCCTCCAAACTCACTTCTCATCCATCTCCCCTGTCTGCAGGATTCCCGTAATTCCTCCCAAGTAGATGGGTGAGATTTTGGATGGGAAGGGTCAAGGTCCAGCTGAATCCAACAGATCCCCTTCCTCCTTCACCCTCACCCTGCCAGGCCTGTCCTTTGTGGAGCTCAGCTTTGTTCCTTCCATGATAGCAAACATTTCAAACACTACCTTAAAAAAATAAAAATAAAATTGTCCCAAAACTCTTTCACTCCCCAGAGCTCCTCTTTTTCTTTTCCCAGCAACTTTCTTTCTTTATATTTAAGATGGTGCTGGTCACCTTTGCTCCAAAAATACACAAAGCTGCTGCATAACTATTTTCCAAATAATTAATCTTTCCAGTGGAATAACTTAAAGCCTCACGTTTCCTGTTATGTTACACAGCTGCAATTTGTAACAAGAGATCCCGCGCTGAGCTACGTGGGCAGAGGGCCAAGGACGTGGCGCTTTACCTACACAAGAGCCCTACATAAATAATCCTTCCCTGCATGTTAAACAGTTAGGTACTGTTCAGTTCAAGAAAAAAAAAAAAAAAGGAGATGGAAAACAAAAGCCTTTCTTCTGGTTGTCATTTCACAGTTTGGAATTAAATTTTCAGTGGTAATCCCTTTTGTTTTGGAAGCTCCGGGGGTTGGGAATGCACCTTCTCAGCTGCCAGGCACATACATGCTCAGTTCCACTACCAATAGCTGTTTTATTGATTAATTCACATGTCACACAAATATTTTGTCTGCCATAAAACTTACAGTCTCCTGTATAACTGGGATCTCGACATATGCCAAGTTTAAGCAGAGTAATCCTTATTTCTCTGCCCAAAACCAGGCTTGGGTAGAAATCGTGGGAGATGGCCAGAAGATGAGGGATGTCCCACTGGATGGGACAGCCCTTGGAGGGCCACTGGAGCCAAGCATAAATCAGAGCCACCCTGAAATGGTGAGAAAGGATGCCAGGAGCTGCACTGGTCCCCTGCCAGCTGCAGCATGGGGACAGCTCTGAGGTGAAATGAAACCTCCCTTGGCAAACCTTCGTCCCTCCTCTGCCTGGCACAACATGCAGCTCCCATCACGCTGGAATTTGGGGGTCTGGCCTCCCCAAATCCCTGAGTGTCTCTTGTCATATGTGTTCTACATATCCATAATAACAGCATCATAGGGGCTGTGGGGCGGCTGCAGGGCTTGGCTGAGGTAGGAGCAGTGTTTATGGGTGTTATAAATCACCACCAGAATCATGCACACTGCACTTGTACTGTCAGGATAACAGTGAGAAGGACTGGGATGTGGCATAAGTCAGTTGTAAATTGTTGTCTTATCAAATTGAGGGAAAGGATTTCAAAGGCTTTCAGCAAAGGCAGATAAGCACAGCGTGCATGCTCACAGGTCAACCTCCCAATTTCATCCCTGAAGACACAAGTAGGAGCTTGGCAGAAGTTTGCTGTGGAATGGGAAGGTCTGAAAGCATCTAAACCAGTTCAGCACCCAGCCTCCTGTGCTGTCAGTGGGATTTTAGGCATCATTCACTTCCAGACCTCTAAATACACTCAAAGCATCTAACCTGTGGTTAATGGGACTAACACGAGGGAAGTGGGATGGACTGGAGGATGTGTAAGAGCAGGTGCTGCTTCTTGTGTCCTCTTTTTGGTGAGGAGATGAGGGTCTGAGTGCAGTGAGGTTTAAACCACACTTCACTCAGCCCAGTGAGGCAATGAGCCTGGAAAGTTTGCTTCCAGCACCTCCCAAATTTGAGTGACACTCTTGTCTTTTTTGGGAGGTACCACGAGACTTACAGGTGATGGAGTGGTCTTGCTGGGAGGAGTGAGTGAGGAGACTGCAGGCTGTGGTTTCCTTTGGCCCAACCCATGGCTTGTGCTCACACTGAAAGGATTTACCCCAGGTGATGGGCAAGAGCCTGGTGCCCACGCCAGGGCCAGTCCCAGGGGTCAGCTTTGCTGCCCTGGGCAGACCAGCCACGTCAGCTGCAACCTACAGGAGTAGGCCTTCAAAAGGGAAACAGTTTGACATTAGGCAAACAAGAGAACAGCTTCCAAAAGGCATGAAAATTAGCTCGTTTCATGCTTAGAATAACCCCATTACTTCAATATCCTGAATGAATTATGCCAAACTTCCCATGCACACACGCACACGCACAAAATCCCCCTTTGGGCTACTTAACAACAGTGAGAAATTTCAGAAGAAGCAGCTCCTGAAAAGAGGGAATTTGAAACAAAAGTGTTCTTTGGAGCAGAACTACAAAGTGTGTATCATTGTGCTTTGATATTTAGAATGGCAATTGTGCTTCTTATTGTGAAATATATTTCTTTTGTACCAGCAAATCCTTGAAAAAAGCTTAATCTTGCACACATTGTGCATTAGGAAAATTCTCAAATTAAGATCTCTTTGAGACACTGATCAATGCAGTGGTGAGGAAGGCCAGGAGGAACAAAAAAAAACAGCTCAGAGAGGGAAAATTACTTCCTTCTGGACAGAGAGGGCTATTTGTTGTAAGCAAGGATAGGGGGAGCTTACACTGCATTATGAGAAATGGCATTTGTGACTTCACTTCTCCTGTGTGAGAAGGTTTACTCCCAGGTCAAGCAGCTATAGAGGTAATTGTTCTTCAAGAGTGTCTAATGTCCTCCTCACACATGGATGCTGTCAAACTCCACGCAATTTAAGAGCTTAAAAACTTCTTTGTGAACTTTTTTACTTCAAAGCACAGAATAAAACGCTGGACTCACATGAAGTCCTTGCCTTTTCCCCATGCCTGCTCTTGGTTGCTTCTCTACATGTGACTAAACCATGAGTCCACTTTTTTCATCAGAGTGATCCAAAAGACTGTGTGCCACCTGGAAATGACTTTGTGTCAGCACAACTCTTATTAGACATCACAGTGTCCCTACCAGCAAATTGGCCCAACCCTGGGAGCACTTCTACCCTTTCTTGCATGGAAGAGACACAAATCCAGTGTAAATTTGTATATACTTTTCCCACCACTTGCAGGAATTTGTAGTTTGGATATCTTCTCCCAAGTTTGAAGCAGTGGGTGGCAAACCTTGGAGAAGAAATGGAAAGGCTAGAATGGGAGATCATATATGGCTGGGAAAAGGAATGCAGCAGGAAAGGTGATGAATTGGTGAAAAGAACAAGCAAGCAACCAAAAAGTAAAATAAACTTACAGAAACATAGAGAAGTTCCAGTGAAAGGGGAAAGAGAAACAATCTGGGAATGTCAGGCAGCAATGTGGACAGTATATTTAGTTAAGCCACTGACACTGGTGGGAAAAGTGACAATTGCAGGGTTTAGATCTTAATCCAACAAGGGAATTTCAGCATAGGCTTATTTTTAGACATGTGAGTAATCCTCATGATTTCAGATCAGAAAGGTAGATCCCAGCTGGTATCATCCTGCTGTCAGTGTGGACCTCATTGTTAGGAAAAAAAAATGTTTTAAACCTCTTTTAAGTCACATTTTATTTTCCCTGTGAAAAAAAATATACATACCCAAATTTATTCAGATTGATAAAGACATGGAGGTGGCTGTTGTGAGACGGGGAAACAGGGTTTGAGGTTTCCTGTGGGCTGAGACAGGTCTGCCTGGGAGGCTGCTCCTGCTCCAGCTGGGTTTTGCTGAGAGCAGGCAGAACAGGAAAAGCAGAATGATGGAGTGACTTCTGGCATGATGGAGTGAGCAGCAGGACATGGGCACCCAAGACATCACATCCTCAGGGGTGGGATTTTTCTGGTGTAAAGAAAACAGGGCAGGTCACTGCTGTGTCCACCCCAGGCTGTTGCAACCTGTTCAGAACACGGCTTGGGTGGAATGGGAAACAGAAGAGCACATCTAAGGGTGAGCCCACCTACAACATTCAGTGCACAATTTATTATATTTACATTTTATATTAGATAATATTGTTATAGTTATTTATTGATTGCTTCTAACTCCATTGTCTCCTCTTAAAAGTCAGACTAGACAGAAGCTTGATGTAAAGTATTTTATTCACTGGATTTTAGGGTGGTTTCTTTTGGAGGGGGAGGCAGGATTGCTAGTTCTTCCTGCATCCATCCTTTTAAAATGCTCTCAACAATAAGTGTTTTGAAGCTTTCAGACGCAGTGATGCTTGGAGTGACCCAGCTTCAAGTGACCTGTTCCTACGTGGAGATGGTCCTGCTCTCTCTCAGTGACATTTTATCACTTGCTGCAAGCACTGCCATGTCCCCTGAGAGAGCAAAGCCCACCACGGGCTGTTCCTTATGTGCCACTGATCTCCACTGATACCAAAAAGATTAACCACAACATCATCATCCCCTTTTTGTCCTGGGCTTTGTGCTGGTTGTCCTGGTTTAGGGCAAATTTGGGAGAAAAGCTCCAAAGGGATTCCTCTAGAAAGCATATTCAAGTGGCAGCTCCCCAACTGGTTTGGGACAAGATTTCCTTGGAGAAAAGTGGAAAAAACCTGTTTATTTAACAGGCAAAGCATCACCAGCACAAAAAAAATTAACAATATTAAACAATAAAACCTCTTGCTGCTCTGAAGAGATGACAAACTCAGAAAGTCCTTTTCATGGTTGTAGCTCGGCTCACTCAGTCTCTGATCATTCCCTCTGGCTCTGGAAATGCCACAGCCCAGGCCCGGCCCGGTGGCCACAGGTGGAGCTGCTGGTGCTCTGCTGGGGGTTCAGTCCAGAGCACGTTTGAACAGCTCCAAGTAAAAGAAAAACCACAGTCCAGGGAACCTCTCTGCCTCAGCTGGCTAAAAACCAACTAACAGCAAAGGAGAGCTCTGTCCCACTGTCTGTCCATCCGCAGACAGCACAGTCCAGGAGAGGATGTGGGGGAGCAGGGGCAGCTCCTGATAACAAACTCCACATTCTTCTCTCCTTCCCTCTCGGAACCAGTCTTAAAGGTGCAAAACTTATTTCTGGGCTAAACAGATGAATGGGAATACAAAAATCATAAAGTCACCCCAGGACACCAGTAAACCTGCTGGCTATTGAAATATCCACAGAAAACTGCACCTCCTCCTGCAGAGGCTGCTCTTAGCCAACTCCACACTGCTCCAGAGCTTCAGATCTTCAGGGAATTTAGGAAAATAGGATGCCTGAAGGGGTCTCAAGTTGCTGAGTGCAGCGTGATGTCACAGAGAGATGGTTCCTCCACTTTACATTTATGTGGCATTTTTGGCCCCCACGGAGAGCCCCAAATCTGGGAGAAATCACCACCTTCCTTGGAAAGAAGTACATCTCAAGGCGTTGGCTAATGAGAAAGACCTGTGTCTGCCTGCCTGTGACCTGGCATCTTCTGCTTAACATGTTGATTTTCACCAAATTGACCCATATAAGAAGAATTTGTCAGTAGGTTACTCAGCTTCTTTCCATTGGATTGTTGTGAGACACACTAACAATGTCCCATAATTAAGAATTTATTTTGGAAATGGGTGGGAAGCAATGAGATTTGGCTAGTCCATCCTCATCCTTTTATCAGTGACATTGTGGGTCTCTGAAATTTTAGGAAGTTAAGAAAAGATAAGGAGAACTCCACTAACTGGGCTCCTTCAAATATACATCAAATTGCCTCCAAGTTTGCCAAACCTTCCAAGGAGGAACTAAGGAATACAAAAGAGATGGAGAAATGACTGGTATGAAGCAGGTAAGATGCTCAGAAAATACAGCATTGTTGCAAAAAAACCCAAAAATAAACAAACAAAAACAAACAGGGGAAAAAAAGGGGGGGAAGTGGAGTCTCATTTTACTCAGTATAAAAATTCATCTCCATGATTATGCAAGCATCTTATACTGTCTTAGATACAAGTTCTGTGGAAGAAGTGCTTTACCACAGCTTGCTGCTATGGAGTTGAGAGCAGGAGCTCAGGAAAGCAAGGGCCAGGTCCTCTATCACTCCAGTCCTGAACCTGGTTCAGACAGCAATGGTTTAAAAGGACCAGGCAGGGTTGTCTCCACTGCTGTGGAGTGATGGTGACAGTGATGGGAAATTTGGGCTAGAAATGCTCGCTAGCATCCCTGAGACTGTTGCCTTTAGTCAGCTTTGAGAGCAGCATTAAACCTGCAGAGGAGGGGTCACTGAGTGAACCAGCCTGAGCATCTTGCCCACCTTTAGCTCCTCGTCTTCCTCCTCTGACCTTTTACTACGGGGAGAGGAGTGATGTGGGGGAGCAGACAGCACAGCAGGACTTCAGAAATCCTCCCAATGTCCAGGCCAGGAGAGACACAGACCTTGAACACCCTTTTATTCCAGCAAGGAGCATTTATCAGTGGCAAGAGCAGGAAGCAGCACACGCTTTGCCACACCCGGGCGAGGCAAGGCAGCTCGTAGGGACGGGTGGATCCTTTCCAGCCCCACTGCGGCAGGCAGCGCCCAAGGCCCTGGGCAGCTCCCGGCCTCGCTCTCCCGGCTCCATCCCTGCCAGGCCCCGCTGCCGCTGGCACAGAGAGCGGGGCCGGGAGGGCCCTGCTGACGCACCCCATCGGTATTAGAAGACTTCACGGGCTATTTATAGCCCCCCACCGACCGCAGAAAGCTCTTGGCCTCGCTTCTCCTCCCTCCCTCCCTCTCACTCGCTGGCCTCAGCTCAGCACAGGAGGGGGAGCACAAGAAATGCTGTCAGTAAAGCAGCGAGTCCAAGCGCCACATTCCCAAGCACAGCAAAATTTCTGCCCCTCCGCTAGTGGATTCAGTCTGAACAAATTATTTCCAGCATGCCGGCCTTTCACTCTGGTGTTCTTTCCTTCTTTTCAGCCTGGATTTCTTTCCCGTTTCGCCTTTTTCTTTTTTTCCTTTTTTTTTTCCCCCCTCTCTCTGCGCAGTTTCACTTTCCAGTTCCTGGCATGGGCTTGGCTGTCCCTCAGCAGGGCTGGATACACACCACAGACGGGGAGACCTCTCCATTGAGCCTGGCAGATTTCCCCGGGTCCTGCCAGGAGCTTCCCTGGGTGTCTCTCTCAAACACCCAGGCTCAGCCCTGACCCTTATTTTGGCCCAGGACATCTGATGCTGTCCTGACTGCAGGGCCAGGCTTCAGCTCCCACGTTCATCCTGTGAAGGACAAACCCATGGTCCCCACCCTTGTCACCCACATCTCTCCAGCCCCTGCCCTGTTCCCTGCTGGTGGATGAGTCAGTGAGGACTAAGCGGAGCTGTGGATGGAAATTGTACCTACACATCGACCCTGGGTGCTCCTTCAGCATGGATAACCACAGCAGCAAGTTTTAAAGTGCTGTTGTTGCAAAAGCACAGTCTGCTCCAGTTTGGGGCAGAGGTGGCATTTGGAAATGTGAGTTAAAAGTTCGGTATACCTGGATACAGGCAGCGAGGTAAAAACAATGCCTAGTGTCCACAGCAAAGGCACTGATGGAGAAGTAAAGTCATCTATAATCACTTCAGTGAAGTGAAAAATAGAGGTCACAGGAGGTGCACATCCATTCTTTTTTTTTAACAAAACAATGCTGATTTTCACAATATTTATTGTCAGAAGCATTTCTAACAGAAACACTTTCCGCCTGCATGCAGGCCCTCAGGTTTACAACAGAGGTAAGAGAGGACTACTGTGGGAATTAAATCTGGAGCAAGCTATTCTTCTGCTTTCTCAGTGAATTAACCATTGCCCCACCTGAGAGGCTCCTTTACTTGCAGCTCCATCAGCACTTCAGGGCTAAAGCAATCAGGGGGTGGGGTGTCTTCTCAGTCTTATCCTTAAGTAAATCACTTTATCTGTCAGTTTTTGTGTGGCACCCTGCTCCACACTTATCTCTGTGGACTTGCAGGCTCCAGGGCTCTCTCCCACTGCAGGGCAGGATGGCCAGCACCAGCTCCAGGCACATCCCCAGGGGGCTGAGGCTCGCAGAAACACTGGCAGACTAAAAACTGGGCCAGGGTCTTTCTCTTCGGAGAGGAATGGCACACCCAGCTGCAAACAGCTGGTACCAAAGTTAAAGCATTATGCTTTTCAAATTCATTATTATTTGTAGCATTTACCATGTCCAGTTCTGGGCTCCTCAGTATAAGAGACATTGAGCTCCTGGTCCAGCAGAAACAAAGATGATGAAGGGACTGGAGCACCTCAGCTCTGAGGAGAGGCTGGGGGAGCTGGGCCTGCTCAGCCTGGAGAAGAGACACTGAGAGGAGCCTCACCAATGTCTGCAGAGCCTGCAGGGAGGGGCCAGAGCCTGGACCAGGCTCTGCTCAGCAGGGCTGGGCAATGGGACAAGAGGCAGTGGGACAATGGGGCAGGAGCTGAGGCTCAGGAAGCTCCTCCTAAGCATGAGGAAGAACTTCCCTGTGCAGTGCCCGAGGACTGGGACAGATTGCCCAGAGGTGGTGGAGTCTCCCTCATTGGAGATAATCCAGAAGCATCTGGACACCCTCCTGTGCCATGTGCTCTGGGATGGCCCTGCCTGAGCAGGGAGGTTGGATCTGATCACTGTGGTCCTCTCCAATCTGACCCGTTCTGTAATTCCACACCTCATCAAAATGAAGATACAGGAAATTCACTTGAACCTGGAGATGGTGCTTGACATTTGGCCACAGAACCAAGAGCTATCTTAACAAAAATTACTTTTTCACGACAAGCTTGTCCCTTTGTAATTTTCTGATTCCATTTCTAAACCTCAGTGTGAATGGGACTCTTGCTATAGGTGTCTTATTCACAGCTGTGTCATGACCAGGTCATCTGGGATGTGTGGGACTGGAAACCGGGTAAGAGAAAGGAAATTCTTATTCCTTCTATGCAGCTTCTTTAGAAGCTTCACAGAACTGTGTTTGCTGTGTCTGCCACAGTGAGCAGGCTGCCAGTGATCAAAAACAAGGAGATGGGAAGGGGATGGGAAGTCTCCTGGCAAAAGGAAAGCACCCCTTCTCATCTGACCATGCTGCAAGGTGCACGGTGTGGTACTGAAGAGCCATGTACCCTGCTGACCTCTCTCCTCATGCTACTTCTCTGCAGAGCTGAAAGCCTACAGAACATTTTCAGAGGCAAATCAGTACATATGGATTCCCCTTGCCACAAATGACAGCCGGGACACTTTACTGCTGCATCCTTCTCAACTTGGAGATGCTCTAGCCCTGAAAACTGCATGGTCACCCTGGAAATGTGGGATAAGCAGGATAAAATTGCAGGATGCCCCTGGGAGGTTGTTTTAAAAGCAGATCAGAAGCAACAGTCTGCACAGGAAAATTTTGATCTATTCCTTAGTTCCTACTTCTTCAATTTTGGAGACGCACATTAATAAACCATAAAAGTAAATTGTCCCTCCACCGACAAAGATCCAACCTTGACCTTTCTGCAGCACAATTAACATGCAAAAGCATTTTTGCCATATGACTAAAATTGTTCCTTTCATTTACACCTCATTTTCTGCCAGCACCAATGTGTAAGGTCGTCATGACTCACAATAAATGTCTGGTAGTTCTACAATAAAATCCTGATTTTGAGGGACTTCCAATTTGAGCTGGACAAAAACCTCATAAGATGTAACTTACTCTTGAATTCAGCATTCTGGTCCACATACAGCTTTGTTTCCTCTGATTTTTGTGTGTGAAATTTTCTCACCAGGGGTTTCCTAGAAGTAAATCTTGTTCTCATGTCTCACACAAAAGCAACCCTGCTACAAGTACCTGACCCTTGGCATGCAACAGAGGAATGTACTTGATTCACTACTATCATTTATGGTATTTTTGCCAGTGCTGCAGTTGTGCCACCCCATTCCTAAGCAGGAAAAACCACCCTTGGATGGGCTGCAGCCAGATGACAATTGGTAATGCTGAGATGCTGCAGGTGGCACACGTGGCTGGGGAAGTTTGCACACAAGCACCCATCAGGCATTTCAGAGCTCTACATACCTAGAAGTTCTGCTAATTTCTACAATAAACGTGCAGGGGACAAACTCTATATTTAAATTGCAGTTCAAACTTTGGACTTAACACTATTGTATTTTAATATGCTAAATGTCATGTGGCTTCTGGTAGTGGAATAATACAAGCAACTCAGTCTGTTATGCATTCACGGATTCGGTTGTAAATGTTTGTAAACCAGGCAATAAAGCTGTGTGAGCAGAAGCATTTAAAAGATAATAGTGAAGTAATTTGAGTTTTAAAATTATAGAAGTTGGTGTTTGGCAGTGCTGTGTGGGGAGACACACGCTGGACAGCTGAAAACATAGAAAACATTATAACCAACAGAAGAACACAGTCCAAGGTGAAGAACAGCTTCCAAATGTGTATAAATTGCATGATTTAGGGATAAACATTGCAGATTATTTTGCCTTCAGATAAAGGAGGGTCTGTTTTCTTGCAACAAGAGCTCTGGATCTTCTCTCCTGGTCATTTGCAAAGCAAAGGGATTGGGAATGTGATGCTAAACTTTTGGAGAATGCACATGAGCATAATTATGTGATGGTAGTTAATGACATTAAACTTAAATCTCAATCTGTCAAACAACAGAAATTGTTTGTCCTGTAATAAACCAAATACTTTTCACATAATTATTTAGAAAGATGTCATTTTTTAAAAGTAGGCATATTACACTGGTATACCTTTGTTCCCAGTTCTATTTCACAGAGTAGTAGATCAGAAGCACCCAATATCTAAATGAAATTTATAAAATGGCAAGTATCTCTGTTTCAGCACACAGTATTGTTATTTCTTTGCTAAATACAGATGGTTTCCAAGAATCAATAAACTCATTGCAGCTGGACAATGTTTATAGGCCTGTGGCAGAGGATGGTTTTCAAAGGAATTTAAATATTGCAGGGAGTGGTTTTATATTCCAGGGCCCCAAGTTTGCTTTGTGATAGCGGTTTAGTTTCACTGTTGCTCAAGAAAGAAGCCCTCTGTTGAAGAGGGAAATGCAGAAGGTGTGAAGTGAACGAATAAAATGTTCAGTTCTCCATGCCTGGCACAGCAGAGGACTAGGAATCAGCATGGCAGAAAAGGAGAGAAGACTGGATAAACAGCAGAGCTAAAATCCTGAACAAATCAAACACGTAATACTGGTTCACATTCCCAGAATATAAATTAACACCTGGTAAGATGACTATGTTTTTGAGAAAAATTTTGCTTTCCATGAATACCCTCTAAAATGGGCTTAAAAATCTTTCCATAAACATTTCTAGCCACTAATCTAATTGATGGGAATGTGTTCAAAAAGCAAACATACATGGAGGAAATTCACCGCTTTTATTCACTTAAAAGTGAGTATTTGCAGGTTTTTAAAGGTATTCCCTAAGGTCAATAACTAACTAAACAATCTTATTTTGTATATGGCTGTGATGCAGTAAAAAAGCCAGGCTCCAAAGGTCTTTGTGTGAAACTATCAACAAAATAATCTCAATTATGCTCAGAAGAACAAATATTTTTAGCAATTGTTTCCCTCAACATGATAGACACTTTCTGATGCTCCCTAGAAGATGCAGCTGAAAGTGAAGCTTATGTCAGCAGGGCACCTGCATGGGATCAAGGATTTCTGACTGCTTGGGATGTGCACAGATGTGAAAAAGGATGGATCAGGCCATCTTGCCGGACCCTGAATTGATTCAGGCTTTGAAACTTCAGACCCGTGAGCTTCAGGGGAATTACTCCCTGCTGACAAGGGTGGGAGATCTGCACCAAGCCCCTGGGACCTACCCCAGCTTCAGGCACAGTGCACACCTCAAGCAGAGCTGCTTGCCCGAGCTCCCTTTGCTCTGCGTTTTGTGGTTTGGTTCTCCCAGCTGCAGCCAGAGCCAAACCCATGACACACTTCCTGCAGTCCTACCCCACACAATTACAGGGGGAGAGCTGCTGGATCTCCAAGGCAGGAATGCTGATCCTTGTCTACGAGGCCCCCGTTCACCTGTGAGCACTCCTGGAGCAGTTTGGTAGAAGTGCTGCAACTTCTAAGCCCAGTCTAACTGAGGAGCAGCTTAGCTCTGTTCAGCTGAAGCAAGCACCATCCTCAACAACCAAACCCAAACCAAACCACCTCAGAGAGAAATCACCTTTGGCCAGCAGGCTGCGTTTCCAAACCTCTCTCTGTAGCTGTGAAATTGAGACTTTAAGAGTAAAAGCTTCACAGAACTGTTGCTTCCCTGCCAGGGCTGTGAAAACCCTGCTGCACATTGGGAAAGCTGCAGTGCTGTGATGGGATGAAATATTCCCTGGGCTGCTGTCCCTGGAAGGGTGTGCAAACCCCCCGTGGAAGGCTGTACAGCAGCACGGGATGATTGCTTCTAGACTCTCACCAGACACAAGCCATCATGCCCTACCTCACGAGCTCAATTTCTGTGTCAATTCTGTCAGATTATTGCTGCTAAAGAAGGCACAGCCACAAAAAGACAATGTCTGCCCTGAGATCCCCACCCTTTTCAGCTCTTTGAAGAGGGGTATGTGTGTGTGTATATATATATGTGGGGTTTTTTTATTTTTCATCTGTCATTGAATGGTGAATTCCCTGTTCATTCTGTTTGCCAAATGGCACAGGACCTGATGCAAAGCCCTCTTTAGTGCAGCATTCAGAAGCCTCCAAGCATGAGTCAGTGCGAGCACTGCTGAAGGCTGCAGAACCCTGCAAGTATTTTAACCTCTTGCTAATGGCAAGGGGGGGTGGGAAAGATGACAGATCCTAAATGCTCTGCTTTTGCTATCAATTCAAAGATGGGAGTTGCTTATAAACATCCTTCATTATTCACAATGATTAGCTGAAAAGAAAATCTTATCCCCACCGTCTCTTTTTCTTCCTTTTTTTATTTTGACAGGATGGCTTTAATGGTTTTACGCTTATAAACATCCTTCATTATTCACAATGATTAGCTGAAAAGAAAATCTTACCCCCACCGTCTTTTTTTTTTTCCTTTTTTTATTCTGACAGGATGGCTTTCATGGTCTTATTTTCTTCCCCTTTCATATTAGAGCAATTTTTGTACTGTCCATCCTGGATTTCTTGCAAGACACTAAGGCAAGGATGGCAGAATGGGGCCTTAGATGCTAAGACACAAATCTGAGAGCCTTTTTTGGTGTATGGTTTAACAATTCCTGCTTCAAATGAGGAACTCTGAATTCTCCCCTCCAACTCTCTTGGATTTCAATAAAAGCAAGCAGGAAAATACTGTAATTAGTCCCACCATTTCTGAAGTGAAAAACACGAACAAATTATTGCAGGTTACCATTTTTACGCTCTTCAATTACTGTGGATGTCAAAATAAAAAAAAAATCTGTATTTATAGCAGTCTGTTGATGGAACAAGTTTTTAAAGGAAACAAAATTGTATTTTTTCAGCCTGTGAAAACACCAGTGTGGTCCCTTATTCTGTTCTCTCATTATCTCACAGAAGTCTATCAGCTGTTTTGTGCTTTTACTGCAAAAAGCAGGTCTTAGTGTAAGAGTTAGTACGTAGAGATGAAGAGGTGAAACACAATTTGAGTATCTCGTTTCCTTCACGGGGATTAAAATGTTGGTAAGGTTCCAGCGTTTGTTGGAAACTCCTACTGGGCATTACTTCCTCCTCGTGCCCAAAATAAATCCCTCAAATATTAATCATTTGTGATAACAGCGTTGCTTTTTTACACCACTGAGGCTGCTCCTACCTGTCAGCTCCCCCCCAGCAGCAGGAGAGGGGAACTGCGCTGCCGGAGCTATTGCTCCCATTTCCTTCCATTCACCTGGATAAATTCTGACACCGCTCCCGGCATGTGCTTTGTTCTCTAAAAACCGGCCAGCACCAAAACCCAACCGCGACCTCGAGCCGTGGCACCTGTCAAGCCCAGGCAACCCGCAGCTTCCCGCTTCCAGACCGCGGTGTCCCGAGGGAAGCCGAGCCTCTCCCAGCCCCCTCCCCAGCCTTTCCACCGCCGCCAGCGGGGCCTCCCCGGCTTCCCCCGGACCAGGCCCGGCCCCGCTCTCCTTCCTCCCGCGGGAAACGACCTTGGCGGCGCCGGGGCCAGCCGGGACCCGCCCCGGCCACCTCCCGCTCGGCAGGCGGCTCCGGGCCGGGCGCTGCCCCTCCCCGGGGTCTCGGAGGCGCCGGCCC